>NC_073313.1:141503488-141803488 GCF_027595985.1 Sorex araneus
AGCTGACCAGGTTTCAATCCCCAGCACCATATATGGTTCCCAAACACCACAGGAGTGATTCTTGAATATGTTACCAGCTGGAAGAACACAGGTAAAGTACAGGATTTCAGTGTCCACACCATGAGGAGTAAAGTACAGGACTACTTCTGTGTCGATGCAGGAACAGTAGCAGACAGTCTTTGTGTTCATCCACAGTTCCAAGACTTTTCAATATTTTCAAGAATAAAAATGTTGTGTGATAAAGGTCTTCAGACTCACAGTTAAAATAAAAACATTTGTTGGAAAGTAGAAGGGAAAGGAAAATAAACTTTCCCAGAGAGGAACTTAGTATAGGACTAAGTTGAGGGCAGCAGGTTTTAAACATCTAATTTCCAAAGGGGCTGGAAAGATAGTACAGTGGGTAGGACATTTGTCTTGCATGCAGCCAACTCAGGTTCAATAACTGGCACCCTATATGGTCCCTTGAGCACCACCAGGTGTGATCCCTGAGTTCTGCTGTGGCCCTGAAATAAAAATTCTCCCTTGCCAAGTTTATCTCTGTCCCAGAAGATACATTTCACTATCCATTTCAGTATTCTTACTATGGAGGATTTCCAGAAATTTCTGATGAATTTGTTTCAGGCTCCCAGAAAAGGGACTGGTAGTCAAAAGTGGCCTCACTTCTCTCAAAAAGAAATGAAAAATAAGAGATCTGGTCTTCCGTAGGAAGCTTGCCACGAGGGAAGAATCTGAGGGGATAAGTTAGGGAAGGGAACACTAGGACAATGGTAGAGGGGAAAAGTGCCTGCCACAGAGGCATGTTTAGGGGTGGAAGGGAAACTGGAGATGGGGGGGGTACTGGAAACTTGTAAAGGGACTGGTGTTGGAACAGTGCATGTCTGAAACTCAATCATAAAAATTTCTGTAACTTTCTAATTCACAGTGATTTTTTAGAAAAGCTAAAAAAAGGAAAGTTCTGACATACAGGTCAGAGAGCTATAACAGGGTAAGACACTTGCTTTACACACGGCAGCCCCAATTCTGTCTTCAGCACAGCTTATGGTCCCTGGAACTCCTCATCTCAGAACCAGAAATATTCCCTGAGTACCCCCTGGTAGTACCCCCTATCTCCAGTACCACTCGGTATGGCTCAGCCATCTCCCCTCCACACCAGAAAAAAAGGTCCAGCATAATTTGTTTGACCTTTATAACGTAGATGAGGAAACTGGAAAAATAGTACAGGTGTTAAGGCGCTTACCTTGCATGTGGCTTTCCTCAGTTTGATCCCTGGCATTTAAAATGGTTCTCTGAGTGCTTCCAGGAATAATTTTTGACCACAAAAGCAGGAGTAGCATGTGCTGGGGGAGCAAGCAATTGGGATGGAGTAGAAAACACTAAGTCAATGATAACTAGAGGGATTGCTTGGGATGGGAGATGTGTGCTGAAAATCGACTAAGGACCAAGCATGATGGCCTCTCAGTATGTGTATTGAAAACCGTGATGCTCAAAAGTACAGGAACAGTAATAAGGAAGGTGCCTGTCACAGAGGCAAGGGTTGGGATGGGGTGGGAGTAGCGGGAGGGATACTGGGGACATTGGTAGTGGAAAATGCGCACTGGTGGAGGGATGAGTGTTCAACCATTATATGACTGAAACTCAATCATAAAAGCTTTGTAACTATTTCATGGTGATTCTATCAAAAAAATAAAAACAAAACAAAAGCAGGAGTAGGCCTTGAGTACCACCAGGTGTGACACAATTTATTGACAAAAAAAAATGCAAGTGAGTGTGCTGGAGTGAGAACTCAGTGGTTTGGGGCTCATGCTTTTCATGCAGAAGGTGCCAAGGTCAACCCATGACACTGCATGGTCTTCTGAGCATGCTCAGGAGTGATCCATAAACACTGAGCAATTCTGAGCACTTACTGGTGCAACACACCCCTTACAAATAAATAAATTAGGGGATGGAAAGATAGGACAGTGGGTAGGACACTTGCCTTGCATGTGGGCAACCCAGCCTTGATTCCTGGCTTCCCATATGGTCCACCAATCACAGCCAGGAGTAATTCCTGAGAGTAGAGCCAGGAATATCCCCTGAGCATCACTGAGTCTTCCCCCCTCCCCGAAAAAAAATAAAGTGCAGATTATTTTTTCAGGCCACTTCATAGAAATCATAACACTCCTATACAAACGTCATTCTTTTTTTTCTTTCTTTTTCTTTTTGGGTCACACCTGGCAATGCAGAGGGGTTACTCCTGGCTCTGCACTCAGGAATTACTCCTGGCAGTGCTCAGGGGACCATATGGGATGCTGGGACTCGAACCCAAGTCGGCTGCATGCAAGGCAAATGCCCTACCCACTGTGCTATCACTCCAGCCCCCAAACTTCTTTCTTACTCCTCCCAGGATGAGATTCAGAACAGCCTCGTTTTCCTTTCATCATGTAAATTTGCCACTCTAATGGTTTCTTATTTAAAATTTTATTTTATTTTTGTAAATTTGTTCACATTAATTTGTTACATTTCATATTCAACACTAATCCCACCATTATACCTTTTGTAAATTTGTTCACATTATTTTGTTACATTTCATATTCCAACACTAACCCCTTCATTATACCACCACTGTATTTTGAATGATTCTACCCCCACCCCCAAGCCCTGCCTCCAAAGCAGGGCCTAAATTATTAATTTGGTATTGCTTGTTATGAATAATCTGCTAAAAGTAGATTCAAAATCCAAAAATGTTTCCTTGGAGGGAAGTGTGTAGATTGTCATATTTCACCATGGAGTCATTAAGCCCTTGTATAAAAGATTAGTAACATGCTGTTAAAGGTTGAGCCTTGTGTGTATGTATATATATATATGCATATATATATATATAATTTTTTCTCCCCGAGATTGGTTGCCTTCTAATTTACACCCCATCAAATGTGGAGTGCTACTCTTGGTACATCCATCAGTGGTGCAGAGTATGAGATGCTGCTCCTAGAATTCTAAAATTTTAAATATAGCTGGGGTTAATTAATTTTTTTACTGGATGATGACTTTGGGTTCCAGAAGCATCTCTGCACTTTGTCTCTCACTGTTGCTCTCTTTTGAGAGATTTATTTGTGAGTCTCTGGATCATGGCCATTAATGAGCTTATATGGTGCCAGAAGCAGTTTGTGGGCGTGACTGCCAGGCTACCAGAAGCACAGGGAGATGGGGGGAGGTCACCCATTCTTGACTCTGTGTGAGCCTGGAGATTCGCTCTGATAGTGAATCTATATATATATTCATTGTCATTATTACTGGTCGGATGTCCTCCTGCTTTTAGTCAGGCCCATTGTGATAGAGGTGGCCTTTCATTCGGGACTAGATGAAGATGAGCATAGAATTAATTCTGTGGTGGGTCTCCAGGCAGAATCAGTTCACAAAATAAATCATGTGAATACTATCAGGAACAATGAACATTCTTAGAGTAAGGTCATAATAAGTTATAAGGAGAGGCTGTAGCTACTCACCCTCTAGCCCAGTCGGGGCTGAATGTGGGGTGGTAGTGGCTAAGCTTCACAGAGGGAACAGCAACCAAGGGCAGCAGAACCAGGCCTCAGGTTTACCTATTGCCACAACCATTGGCCACACATATATAGCAGATATGGCCACAAATTTGGGAAACCTAAAGTAAAAAGCATCCTTTCAGAAAGTGTGTTTGATTCTAGTAAACATTCATATGTAAAAGGAGTCTGGAACAGTGCCAAGTTTTTTAATTACAGGTTGATATGAATTTGAGTTATGAACTTGTGAAAAGAACGAGTTTGTTTTCAGGAACATGTTTCTTTTCTTTGCTCTATTAGAAGCCTAGACAATTTTCCCTTCATTCCCCTGGAGTTAGGAAAATGGGGTTTTGGGAATTACTTTCTAGTTTTCCCTTACTTAAGATTGCAGTCCTGTACTGTGAAAGATTGATTCTAATGCAACACAAGGGCCAAGTAACTCAGAGACAAGGCAAGTGATTGAGAAGTTGCTTTACTTCACAACCTGCTGAATGGTTGGAAGATAGTAGACTCATGTACTGAAAGTAACCATCTTAACTGCTTGGTCATAAGGAGCATTTGTGGTAGCGCTGTAGCACTGTCGTCCCATTGTTCATCGATTTGCTCAAGCGGGCACCAGTAACATCTCCATTGTGAGACTTGCTACAGTTTTTGGCATATTAAGTATGCCACAGTTAGCTTGCCAGGCTCTGCCGTGCAGGTAGGATACTCTCGGTAGATTGCCAGGCTCTCCGAGAGGGATGGAGGAATCAAACCCAAGTTGACTGCATGCAAGGCAAATGCCCTACCCACTGTGCTATCGCTCCAGTTCGTAAAGATACATATTAGAATAATAATATCCATAGCCAGGGAAAACAGGGGTTAGGAGAACTGGTCAATGGTTGAAACTAACTACAAGTGTGTGGGGAGCTGAGGGAAGGTAAGATAGAAAAGAGACCATAGAAGATCTGAGGGTTAAAAATAAGTAAGGGATATTCTTGATTTACTCTCAGTATCAATATTGCAAACCACAATGCCCAAAGGGGGGGCGGAGAGAGAGAGAGAGAGAGAGAGAGAGAGAGAGAGAGAGAGAGAGAGAGAGAGAGAGAGAGAGAGAGAAGAAAAGCACCTGGGGGTTTGGGGCTGGGGGCTGATGAGAGGGAACCTGGGGACACTGGTGCTGGGAAATGTACAATGGTGAAGGGGTGGGTGTTGGAACACTGTATGACTGAAATCTCATTATAAACAGCTTTGAAATGGTCTACAGCACAGTGATTCAATTAAAAAGTTTTTTTTAAAAAAGAAGCGCCTTTTGCAATCTTTGGGAAAAAGAACATGGGAGGCATCAACTTTCCCAACTTCAAACTGTACTATAAAGCAGTAGTAATTAAAACAGTGTAATATTGGAATAAAGACAGAGGTGCAGGACAATAGAATAGAGTTGAATATCCTGACACTGACCCTCAAATTTATGATCATTTAATTTTTGATAAAGGAGCAAGAAATATAAAGTGGAGAAAGGAAAGCTTTTTGTATCTTTAGGGAGATACAAATCAAAACAACAATGAGATATCAACTCACATCACAGAGTCAGGCACACATCCGGATGAATAAGAAAAGCTAATGCTGGCCAATGTGGGGAGAAAGAAAAACTCATTCATTGTTGGTGGGGATGCCAACTGGTCCAGCCTTTTGGGAAAACAATATGGGCATTCCTCAAAAAAACTAGAAATTGAGCTCCCATTTGACCAGCAATACTAATTATGGGAATTTACCCTGGACACCAAAGAAGTACATGGCAGAAAAGCTATCTGCACTTCTATCCTCATTGCAGCACAATTTGCAATAGCCAGAATTTGGAAACAACCTGAGTGTCCAAGAACAGATGACTGGATAAAGAAGCTATGATACAACTACACAATGGAATATTACACCGCTGTTCAGAAAAATGAAGTCATGAAATTTTCTTATGAATGGATGGGGCATGGAGTGTATCATGCTGAGTGAAGTGAGTCAGAAGGAGAGGAACAGATACAGAATGACTGCGTTCATTCATGGGTTATAAAAATAGTATAAGACTAATTCAAAGGCCAAGGATAACAGGGGCCAGGAGAACTGGTCAATGGTTGGAAGCTTGCCGCAAGTATGTGTTGGGTGAAGGCAGTTCAGATAGAGAAGGAACCAGTATGACAATAATAGTTGGAAATTATCACTCTGGACAAGAACTGAGTGTTGAAAATAGTTAAAGAGATATATTTGATGATCTTTAAGTATCTGTATTGCTAACCATAAAGCCCCAAAGAAGAGAGTGAGTGTGTGAGAGAGTCCCTGACATAGAGGGGAAGTTTGGGTGGGGTGGGAGGGAAACTGAGGGCATTGGTGGTGGGAAATGTACACTGGTTAAAGGACAGGTGTTGGAACATTATATAACTGAATCCCAATCATAAACAACCTTGTAACTGTGTATCTAACTGTGATTCAATTAATCAATACATAACGTATTTTTTTAAAAGAACAATATTTAAAAAAGAGTAGTGGTTTTTATAGAAAGCAGAAAAGCACATTTGGGTGTGGGGGAAGAAGAAGAAGGGGAAGGGTTGAGAAATAACTGCTGCAGACAGGTGGATGCCAGAATAATAGAAAATTCCTCTCTTGAGCAAGTTCCAAGTAGCACATTCCGTCTTATCTACATACCTCAACAAAGACTTAGAATTTTGAAAGAAGGACAAAATGAAGTAAGCTGTATTTACATTTAGGCATTTGGGAGGAGGGCAAGGCAAGTAAAAATAGTCTTGCCCACAAGTGTTTACTACATCTTTCTTTTTTCAAAATTTCATTAAATCACCGTGAGATAGTTACAAGCTTTCATGTTTGGGTTACAATCACCCAATCATCAAACACCATCCCCCCACCAGTGCACATTCCCCACCACCAATATCCTCAGTATACCCCCCTTCCCCACCCTCCCCTGCCTCCATGACAGACAATATTCCCCATACTCTCCCTACCTTGGGGTATTATGGCTTACAACAGACACTGAGAGGTCATCATGTTTGGTCCTAATGTACATTCAGCACACATATCCCAGCCCAACTGGTTCCTTCAGCCATCATTTTCTTAGTGATACTTTCTTTATTCCATCTGCCTTCTACCCTCCGCTCATGAAGCAGGCTTCCAGCTATGGGGCAATCCTCCTGGCCCTTGTATCTACTGTCCTTGGGTGTCAGCCTCATGTGATGTTATTCTATACTCCAAAAATGAGTGCAGTCCTTCCATGTCTGTCCCTCTCTTTCTGACTCATTTCACTTAGCATAATACTCTCCATGTCAATTCATTTATAAGCAAACTTCATGACTTCATCTCTCCTAACAGCTGCATAGTATTCCATTGTATAGATGTACCAAAGATTCTTTACCCATAATCAACAGTGAAAGAGCGTCCATTTTTCACCACATCCACGCTAGCACTGGCTGCTTTTTTTCTTTTGAATGTGTGTCAGTCTCTGTGTTGTGAGATGATATCTCATTGTTGTTTTGATTTGCATCTCCTTAATGGAACATTTTTTATGGGCCTTTTGGCCATTTGTATTTCTTTTTTTGAGGAAACTTCTGTTCCTTTCTTCTTCTGATTTTTGATGGGGTTGGAGGTTTTTTTTCTTATACAATTCTACTAGTGTCTTGTATATTAATCCCTGGATATTAATCCCTCATCAGATGGGAATTGGGTGAATATTCTTTCCCATTCTATGGGATATTTCTGTATTTTGGTCACTGTTTCTTTTGAAGTGCAGAAGCTTCTTAGTTTGATGTAGTCCCATTTGTTTTTGCTTGCTTCCACTTGCATAGTCAGTGCTGTTTCATCCTTAAAGATGCTTTTAACTTCAATGTCATGGAGAGTTCTGCCAACATTTTACCTCTCTTTATCTTATAGATTCATGTCTGTTATTGAAGTCTTTAATACACTTTGATCTGACTTTTGTGCCTGGCATTAGACAGAGGTCAGAGTTCATATTTTTTGCAGGTAGCTATCCTGTTTTCCCAGCACCACTTGTTGAAGAGGCTTTCCTTGTTCCACTTCACATTTCTTTCTCCTTTGTCGAAGATTAAGTGGCCATATATTTGGGGTCTCTGACAGGATATTCAACTCCGGTCTGCAGGTATGTTTTTATACCAATACCATGCTGTTTTAATTACTACTGCTTTGTAGTAGAGTTTGAAGTTGGGGAAGTTGATGCCACACATCTTCTTTTTCCCAAGTATTGCTTCAGCTATTCGTGGGGGTTTATTGTTCCATATGAATTTTGGAGTGTTTTGTCTATTTATTTGAAAAATGTCATGGGTATCCTGATAGGGACCACATTAAATTTGTATAGTGCTTTGGGAAGTATTGCCATTTTGATAATGTTAATTCTCCCTATCCATGACCAGGACATGTGTCTCCATTTCCTAGTGTCCTCTTTTATTTCTCGAAGCAGTGTTTTGTAGTTTTCCTTGTATAGGTCCTTCACTTATTTTTGTAAGCTGATTCCAAGGTACTTGATTTTCTGAGGTACTATTGTGAACGGGATTGTTTTTCTACTGTCACTTTCTTTTCTTTTATTATTTGTATATAAGAAAGCCATGGACTTTTGGGTGTCACTTTACTATATTGACCTACTGTTTCTAAGAGCTTTTCTGTGGAGTATTTAGGGTTTTCTAAGTATAGTATTATATCATCTGCAAAAAGTGAGAGCTTCACCTCTTCCTTTCCTAATTGTATGGCCTTGTTATCTTTTTCTTGTCTAACTGCTATGGCCAGGACTTCCAGTACTATGTACAGTAGTGGGATATAGTGAAAAAAACTCAATAAAATAAATGCCTCAACAAAAATACTTTACCCAGCTAAACTGTAATTCATAACAGAAGAAACAACACACAGTTTTACAGATAAACAACAGCTCAGGATCTTCAAATACACCAAATTTCAGAAGAAAGATTGGGCAAAATCCCATAACATAATCCCTCTCAACGTCAATGGGCTAAACGCACCCATTAAAAGACACAGAGTAGCAGGATGCATTAGAAGATTGAAGCCAACATTCTGCTGCCTGCAAGAAACACATCTCAACAGTCAGAGCGAACACAGGCTCAAAGTCAAAGGCTGGAAAACAATCCTATAGGCAAACAACTCTTATAAAAGCGCTGGGGTAGCCATCCTAGTATCAGACCACATAGACTTCAGACTGAAGACGGTGACAAGAGACAGTGAAGGTTATTTCTTATTGATAAAGGGATCTGTACAACAGGAAGAACTTACAATACTAAATGTATATGCACCTAATGAGGGACGTGCAAAGTACTTAAAACAACTACTAATAGACTCTAAGAAAGACATCGGTAGCAACACAATACTAGTGGGAGACTTCAACACCGCTTTATCACCTCTTGATAGATCAACCAGACTCAAACTTAGCAAGGACATACTTCATATGAGGGAATAAATGGAAGAAAGGGACTTAGTAGATATGTACAGGACACTTCATCCTCAAAAAGCTGAATACAGATTCTTCTCAAGTGTGCATGGAACATTCTCCAAGATAGACCACATGCTGAGCCACAAAACATACCTCCATAAAATTAAGAAGTTAGAGATTGTATCAGCGATCTTCTCAGACCACAATTTGCTGAAATTAGAAATAATTCACACACACAAACAGAAAACTAAATCAAACACTTGGAAATTAAACAGCTCACTATTGGACAACGAGTGGCTTAGAAAGGTAATCAAGGAGAAAATTAAAAGATTCCTGGAAGTGAACGAAAATGAGGACACAAGTTACCAAAACTTATGGGACACAGCACAAGCTGTGTTAAGAGGAATGTTTATAGCTCTACAAGCATTCCCCAGGAAGGAGGAGTGAGCCCACATAATTAACCTAACCTCACAGCTTAAGAGCTTGGAGAATGACCAACAAAAGGAGCCCAATCAGAACAGGAGGAAAGGAAATAATAAAACTCAGAGCAGAAATTAATGAGATGGAAACCCAAAAAACAATCCGAAAGATCAATGAAACCAAAAGCTGGTTCTGCTAGAAAATAAACAAGATCCATAAACCTTTAGCAAGACTCACAAAGAAAGGGAGAGAGAGAAAACGCTAATAAACTGAATCAGAAATGAAAAGGGGGACATCACAACAGAAACGACAGAAATTCAGATGATCCTCAGGGATTACTTTGAGAAGCTTTATGCCATGAAACACGAAAATCTTGAGGAAATGGATAAAGTCCTGGATTCCTATAGCCTCCCAAAGCTGAACCAAGAAGACCTGGAATACCTGTACAGACTTATCACCATCAAGAAAATTGAAACGGTAATGAAAAGTTCTCCCCAAACAAAAGTCCTGGCCCAGCTGGATTTACTAGCGAATTCTTCCAACTCTTTAAAGAGACTTACTCCCATTCCTCTTTAAACTTTTCCAGGAAATTGAAATATCAAAAACACTTCCAAACAGTTTCTATGAAGGAAATATTACCCTGATACCAAAAGCAGACAGAGATAACACAAAGAAAGAGAATTACAGACCGATATTCCTAACGCAAAGATCCTCAACAAAATATTAGCAAATAGAATCCAATGACTCATCAAAAAGATCATATACCATGACCAAGTAGGATTCATCCCAGAGATGGAAGAATGATTTAACATTTGCAAATCAATCAATGTAATTCATCATATCAATAAAAGAAATGATAAAAACCATATGATCCTATCAATAGATGCAGAGAAAACATTTGACAAGATCCAGCACCCATTTATGATGAAAATTCTCAGCAAAGTGGGCATCAAAGGAACTACTTTTCTTTTTATTTTGCTTTTTGGGTCACACCTGGAGATGCACAGGGTTCCTCCTGGCTCTGCACTCAGGAACCACTCTTGGTGGTGCTTAGGGGATCTTATGGGATGCTGGGAATTTAACTCGGGTCTGCTGCGTGCAAAGCAAACACCCTATCCGCTGTGCTATTGCTCCAGGCCCGGAACTACTTTTTTTAGAGTGGTTTTTGACCTCACAGGATTTAGCCAAAATCCAAGGTCCAGAAAGACCTTTAAAAATATCTCCTTGCTGCCTGGACACACACAGGCCACATAATGAAGCACCTGCAGAGGGACATGAAATTTTTCTCACAGGCCTGCCTACTTCTGTACTGTTTCCCGTGTCTACCATCCTATTTATGGCTCTTGGTTTGTGAGGGCAAATACCAGGCCTACCCAGGGGTATCCTGTGGTAGAAGTCTTGAATATCTGTTCTCTGAGCACTTTCTCATGCATTCTGCTTTTTGTATACATGGATCGGGGAAAAAGCATTTTTTTTCCTCCTCTCTTCTCACCTCCACTTTCTTCCCCTTCCCTTGATGTTGGGATGTCTACAGATCCCACATAGTACATATACAAAAACATACATTTGATTTTGATAAAGGGAGGAAACACAGATGCTGCAGTGCTGAGGATCTCACAAAAGAATGTGTGAGATTCTAGAGGGGGGATCTACCTCTTGACCTAACTCATGTAACGCAAGTGTTCTATTGCCTAGCCACATAGCTGGACCCCAAAGGACCATTTTTTAAAAAGAGGCCTCCACTATGGATGAGTGGCTGATTCCACGAATATTTTAGGTGAATATTATCAGGTCTTCCAAATGCTCCCTGTATCTATATGGGTTCCATTTCATTTTATCTTATTTATTAGCTTCCTAGTTTTTTTATACTTTTATAAGGAGTTTTATTTGGGGTAAAAAGGAATGCCCTGTAGTGTTTAGGGGATTTTGTGGTGCTAAGTATTAGATGCAGATTTCCCACATACAAAGATTATGCTCCAGTCCTTTGAGCCACCTCCCCTTCCCTGTACTCTGTGTTTTATCCAGTCTTTTGGTGTTTTTCTGTGAGATGGTTGGTTTGCAAAACCCCTCCATTCCATTCCAGAAATATAAACCTTGCTTCTGTCATTATTTTGTTGCATAATTTTTGCTTTTCTTGGAGATCTTGATTGCAATTTACATTTTATTTTTAAGACTTACTTTTATTTTTAAACTAATACTTCTTTGAATTATTAATACTTTTTTGGCTTCCCAATTTATCCATCATTTGAAATCTATGTAATTCTTGAAGATATGCTTCCTATGATATCCTGGTTTCTCATTCTGAGTCAGACCAATTGCTTTCCAGGCCTACTCCAAAGATGTCATCCTGGAAATTTTTTTTTGTCATAGGCTTTATGAGTTATGTCTACAATTTCTGGTTTTCTATAACCTGTCTTTCTTAGTTTTCAGGTGATTTTATAACTGCCATGGTCCAGTTCCATTTTTGCTTAAGGGGTGCATACAGTTGAGAGATATAAGGGCAGATTAAAAGGATGAAGAGACAGCTTAATGTGCTGAACACATACTTTGCATACAGGACATCTGGGTTGAGTCCTGATAGTACATGATCCCCAAAGTACCACCAGGGGCCCAGAATTAACCCCCAAGCATCCGATGGCTTATTCTCTCAAAAAAAAGAGGATAGATTGAGAAATATTTCATTAGTAACAGTCTAGCAGGTTGGAAGATGGAGGGCTCATGTCTTTTAGAACCATCTTCCCTGCATGCTCACAAGGGGCTGTTTATAAAGGGGAAAACCTAGTAGCATATTTTCAGATAGGACATATGGCAGGCTGGTGAATGCCAGGGTAGAACCCTGAGCATACTCAAATATATTTGTCAATATAAAGAAAGATTTTTGATTTCTTCTTGGGTTTGAGGGAAGAGAGAGATAAGGAAATTGTTTATTCTCACAACTCTGCCTAGAACAGTTTGTTAGTTTTAACTTTGTAAGTTAATTTCCCTGTGACTGGTCTCAATTTGGATAGCTTCCTAAATATTTTTAAAAATCAAACACTATAATTTATAAAGTTGTTTATAATTTTTGCTAGGTTTTGAATATCAGGTTCAGGATAATTTTTTTCTCCTCACATTTAAAAAATGTTATTATTGAGAAATCTGATTTTGGTTTTTTCCCTTATGGGTAACCTACTTTTCTTTCTGGAAGCATTTGTAATTTTCCCTATTTCTAATAATTTAAAATGATTCCTTGTCTAAATGTATGTCTTTTTATCTTTTGGTCTTAGTAAGCCCTTAGATTTCTGAATTATCTGTTTTCCCTTCCTCGGGTTTAACTTTGCTTGCTTATCTTGGTATTTCTTCTCACAAAGCTGTTTTTATGATTTCTTAGAACATTTAAATATGAATTTGTTTCTTTATATTTTAAATTTTTATCATTATTTTGAAATTTTATTCTCCCTTTCCCTTCATTATTGTTAACATTGTGGTAGGGACCAGGTTTCACACACATGCCTAGCTGCACTGCTTGCACATTTATTTGCAGGTCTCCCAAGTTTCAAATATCAGGCTGTGATGTTTCTTCACTGAGATTTGCACTCCTTTTGGTTGCATTGTTTATGTAAATGCACATATTTGGACATAAAAGAAGTCATTGATACCTTCTCCTCTACTTTATATATGAGGCTCATCTTCTCTCTAGATCTTAAATGAACTGGAATCAGATCAAATATGTAGGTAACAGGCCAGGACTTGTGACTATCAGCCCTCTTTTTAGACTTGCACTGAAGGACCCCAGGTGACAGCTTAAAAAGCATTTTCAATAATGAATCAATACCTAGGACTCTTTATTTTTTTGAGGCAATTTATTCTATTTCTACTGCGTCCTCTTTTTCCCTTATTTTATTCTTCACTAGGAGGTATATTGGATTAACTGTGCTGAAAATGGAGATGATGTGGTAGAGGAGCAAATGCTAATAGGAGCATTTATTTCAGGCTGGCTTTCAGTTCACCCTCTAGTTTTCAGACTCTTTTATCTTGACCTTGAATACTTGTCATCTCTGAAATGGAGCCTCTTGGTTTCTTTCAGGTCCTTTTTCCATTCTATTTCATCAATTGACATATTTTCAATCTTCCAGAAAATTGTAGGCTCATTTCTTCACTCTTAAGGATTTATTTCTTTATTAGCATTTTAATGGGATGTCAAAAGTGAGGAAGATAAGCACGTATCTATATTCGGACACCTTCAATTAGAACTCTTTATAATGGCTTCATGACAAGCCTTCATATGGATGTAACATAGTTTATTAACTGCTTTCTTGGTGGACATTTGGGTTGCTTTCAGATTATCACTATTCAAACAATGCTGCAGTGGACATCCTTTGTACATACATTTTAGGGCACCTATGAAAGTATTTTTTTGGGGGGGGGAAGGGGTTTTTTTGGGTCACGCTCGACAGTGCTCATGGGTTACACCTGGCTCTGCATTCAATTCCAAAATACTTCTAGTGGTGCTTGGGGAACCATATGGGAGACTGGGGATTGAACTCAGGTTGGTTCCGTGCAAGGCAGATGCCCTATCCGCTGTATGCTATCACCACACTATTTATCATTTTTTTATGATTGCCTCGTCAATAGGCAGAAGCCTGCTATCATTGTTGTAATTTGTTATTTTTTAAATTCTGAATGAGGTTGAACATGTTTTCAGATTCTATGACTTGCTTGTCAATGTCTTTTTCCCATATTATTTTTATTTCTCAAATTGATTTGCTGAAGTTAAGTTTATATTATGTACCACAATGGTGACCCAGGATTTATATCATTAATTAGTTTGGAATATGCACATTTATTTTTGTTGCTTGTTTTTTTTTTGGGGGGGGTTGGTTTTGGGTCACACCCAGCGATGCACAGGGGTTACTCCTGGCTCAATTACTCAGGAATCACTCCTGGCGGTGCTTGGGGGACCATATGGGATGCTGGGAATCGAACCCGGGTCGGGCCGCGTGCAAGGCAAATGCCCTACCCGCTGTGCTATTGCTCCAGCCCCTCTTGTTGCTTGTTTTATATTTTTGTGTTACACATGCTAACATAGGGCTTATTCCTACGTTTGTGCTCTGGGATCACTCCTGGTGGGCTCTGAGAACATTATGTAGTGCCAGAGATCCGGCCTGGGGCCAGTCATGTGCAAGATAAGCGCTCTACCTACTATACTATTGCTCCATCCCATATCACAATATTTTTAAAAATCTTTGATGTGGTACTGTGATCTGCAACAAAGGGAGTTTTAGCATGCAATGCTTTTCAGACTAATGAGACCATAGACCTATTTTGTCTTGGAGTATCTTGAAAACTTAAGTTAAAGGGACCAAATTTCCAAACTGTTGTCTTACCTACTAATTAAGCTCAATGAAAGTGAAAACTATGTCTATCTTATTTACCACTGTATATTCAGTGTCTGGTACCAGGTAAATATATTTGTTAATATTCAATCAATTAGCATTTGCACCCACTGATAATACTCTGATAGGTACTGTTCAAGGTACTGTGTTTCATCGAATTTGAAACATCACTGATCATAAAATAACCCTCATTTTGTTTTGTCACTAAGAATAAAAATACTATTTGTAAATTGAAATGTCCAAATCTCCAACATGTACATGTGGCTTAGTGCAGATCCTATAGAAAAGTCCCTAGTTTACATAAAGATAAAGCTGTTATAGATTCTGAGTACCTTCAGCTTAACTGTTCCAAGTAGGATTAAAATGAACATGGCACTAGTTACTCTTTCAACTAACTGATGGTGACAAAATCATAAGCACCTCAGACTCGAAGTACAAGTTCTGCATTTTGTTAACAGTGAAAGATCTAGCTTATGATATTCCTGAAATGAAGCTTCCTCGAAGGAGACAATAAAAGGTAACACAAAATTATACAAGATAGAGAGTCCCTCTTTAAAGTCTCTTCTCAGTGTTTCTCTTTCACCAGTAGATCCTTTGTTTATTTTTCAAATTTATGTTTATTAAATCACTGTGTTTTATAGAGTTACTCATAATACAGTTGTTTCAAGTGTACACTGTTCCAACACCAATCGCGCCACCAACGCAAACCTCACTCCACCAGTGTCCCCAGTTTCCCTCTCCCACCAACCTGCTCCCTAAACAGGTACAAAACAAATTTACTTCATATTACTTGTTCAAGAAAACTTAGAGGAATGGCAATTGCAGTAATCAGAAAATAAATCCATAAAAGTCAGTTTGTGAAGATTGATTGCTGCATGTTTGCCTACATAAATAAAGAATTTAAAATCATTCAATACAATGTAATACCTACTCTCATTTACATAGATAGGTTTTCAACTCTGGAATTTAAAATACATTGCATTAACTTATTTTGTACTTTGATCTCATTATGGCAATAATCCTGTCTTCTCTGCAATTAATCAAACTATTTTTAAATTCTTTGCTAATATATTTTAGAGATTACATGAAATAGGTAAAGGCCCACAACTGTAAAATTTACTAAGAGTGAGGAGAATTAAGAAAATTTAAAGTGGAAAATCTGAATAGGCCTATGAAAGTACAAAGTATTTTATTCTAACAGAGGGAATATTGAGAAGACTAATGGATATTTTAATAAACTTTGTTTTTGCCTAAATGTCCTATTAAAGGGTAAATTATTTTGTCAACCCTGAAGGACTCCTACTTCAGCAGTGAAATGTCACTGTCACTGTCACTGTCATCCCGTTGCTCATCAATTTGCTCGAGAGGGCACCAGTAATGTCTCCATTGTGAGACTTGTTGTTACTGTTTTTGGCATATCGAATATGCCACAGGGAGCTTGCCAGGCTTTGCCGTGTGGGCGGAATACTCTGCGGGTGGAATACTCTCGGTAGCTTGCTGGGCTCTCCGAAAGGGATGGAACAATCGAACCCGGGTTGGCCACGTGCAAGGAAATCTCCCTACAGTTTTAGAATGCTTCATAAAACCACTCAAATATGCCTTTTCTTTTTTCAATAAGGAATTTTTTTTTCTGGAACTCCCAAGCAATTCAGCAGTGAAATGATCACATAATATTATTTTTGCTTTTATAATTTTTATTTTACAATTATTTAAAATCTCCTTTAAGATTAATTTAGAAACAGGAGGGCTTTTAGTGCTAGGGATATTATTCAAAGGACTATATTGTGTGCCTTGCATGTAGGGGCCTTGGGTCTAATTCTCGAATTGAAGGGACTAAAAGACCCCTAAGCACCTCTGAATCTGTGGGGCTGAGCAACACTGCATTGCTTGGCTAAGCACAAATCATGGGCCTGCACAACTGGGTAAAGAAACGCTGAGAGTGGCTTCCGAGCACTGCTGGAGAGCCCTCCTCACCCTTAATGTATTTTTATTTTTTGGTTTTGTGGTCACACTAGCAATGTTCAGGGATTACTACTGGCTCTGCACTTAGGACTTAATTCCTGGCAGTCCTTGCAGGACCATATGGGATGTTGAAGGATTGAACCCAGGTCTGCCAGAGATCGATGAAATTCGGGACGGCTGCGTGCAAAGCGAGCACTGTATTATAGTTCCCGTCTCTGCCCCAATGGATTTTAATCATATGTTATTTGCTGCATACTGACAAAGAGCACTGAAATAAATAGGTTAAGGTACTTCTAAAACAGCTCATATTTAGACTCTGACATTTTTTGACTCAGTTGACATGTTCTGGATTTCTCCCATGTTATTATGTCGTTAAGAACGTTGGTAATGCCGTACTTCTCGGTGAGGGGGAGAATTCTTCTATTTTCCAGGTTTTTCTTCCAAAGAGCTGATAGCTATTCTGCAGCTTTGTTCTGTTTTGGGGAATGCTCAACAAACCCGGAGGTGCTCAAGGATTACTCCTGGCTCTGTGCTCAGGGATAACTCCTGGAAATGCTCCGGGGACCATATATGGTGTTCAAGATTAAACACTAGTTGCCGCCCATGCAAGGCAAGAGCCTTCCTTCTGTGCTATGACTCTCTTCTGTCTGAATACTGGTGCTTTTCCATACTTACCAGAAGGTGGCAGGCAATGACAACAATATGCCCCTGCAGCAATGGCGAGAGTCCATGAATTTTAAGATGCAGACAAGTCCTGAAATGTTAAAAACAGAGCTCAAAGAAAAACAAACCCAAAACCACAGAGCCATTTTTTCAAAGAAAATGTGCATCTTTTAATCAATTACATATATGATTTACTGTCACTGTGCCCTAACTAAAGTTAACATTTCTCCTGATCTAAATTGAATTTTATCTTTTCCTTCCTAGACCTGCTTTTCAGAATGGTCTTTATTTACTGCCTCCTTTTCTTCACCTTTTGTTCACTCCTTAATATGATGCACATTATTCATGGTCTGTTTTCAATAATTCATCAACCAGTGACTACGTATAGTTGATTAGAAAAAAATAATACTAGTAAGGTGCAATTCACAGAATCTTCAGGCTAGGTTTTCTAATTCTATTCTCATTGTAAAATAATTTTTTGGCAGAGTAATAGGACAGCGGGAAGGAAGGCTTGTTGTGCACACAGCCTGGTTGAGTTTGATCCCTGGCAACACATATGGTCCCCAGAGCCCCACTGGCAGTGAACCCTGAGCAGAGTCAAGTGTAAACCCTGAGCACTGCTGGGTGTGGTCCAAAAAACAAAAATATTTTTTAAATTGAAGTAGCATTGTTTTATAACATTATATAGCTTTAAGTTATAAAACAACGTCTATATATACTATATATCTCTATATCTCTCTATATATGCAGTATATATACCACAAATATTAATAGTTTAAAACAGCACTTCTCAATTACTGAAGCACATTCTGAAAAGATCATATACTTTCATGGGTGAATCACAAGTTACCTATTCTGTGTTCTTGTGTGTGTGTGTGTTGGACTAGGGATAGCACAGTGGGTAGTGTATTTGCCTTGGATGTGACCAACCTGGGTTTGATTCCTCTGTCCCTCTTGGGGAGCCAGGCAAGCTACCGAGAGTATCCCACCTGCACGGCAGAGTCAAGCAAGCTCCCCGTGGCTTATGGAATATGCCCAAAACAGTAACAACAAGGCTCACAATGGAGACATGAAAAATGGGAGGACAGTGCTACAGTGCTATACATACTGCATTTGTTTTGCCACTAAAACTCTAGTTCAATTCTTCCCTTCCCTCATGCCTATGGCAAACCATCACACATATGATCATAATATGTAGTTTGTTTATCATATGCTCATTATTATTTTATTTCTTTTTCAGTGTCAAGGATAAAATACAGGGAGCCAGATAAAATCCAGGGAGTTCAGTGAGTAGAGCATTTGCACCCAGCAGACTCAGGTCCGATCTTTGGCATCCCTTTGGTTCTCCAAGCCCACCAGGAGTGATCCCTGAAGGAAGAACCAGGAATATCTGAGCACCGATGGGTGTGGCACTAAAGCAAAAACCAAAAAAAAATCCAAGGAGAACCTCACACATACAAGGCAATATACATACGTGGCCCACTCATGTGCCTCTTTAAAAAATCATTTGATTGGGGCCAGAAATATATTACAAGTAGGATGTTCACTGTGCACTCCATCAACCGGGTTCAATCTCTAGCTCTTCATACAGTCTTAGCCCCAACAGGAGTGATCACTGAGTACTGCTTAGTGCAACTCTTCCCAAAATATCATTTTATTCAAGTTCAATAGTTCTAGCTTACCAGATCTCAAGTGACAAGGTCTTCAGAAAACTTTTACCCCATTTCACTGTACTTGCCAGTGGGTCACCCCAGATAATGAAATGCATAGAAATATTGGCACCATATTGACCTGGCAATCTTTTATTTTTTTAATTTATTTTTTAATTGAGTCACCGTGAGAACAGTTACCAAAGCTTTTAGGATCGAGTCTCAGTCATACTATGCTCAAACATTCATCCGTTCACCAGTGCACATTGTTCCATTGCCAATAACCCCAGCATACCTCCCCTCCTACTCCCCCTCTGTCTGTGTGGCAGATGATTTTCACTTTACTCTTTCCTTACTTTGATTACATTCAATTTTCGACAGGAAACTCACTATCATTATTTGGAGTTTTCCCCCCAACTGTCAGACCTGTCAGAATGGCATCATTAGATTGTATGTTTTCTATTGTTGGTAACAAAGAGCATAAGATGTTGCATGGTCGTGAAAGCGGCCACCCGGATTTGGAATTCTGGTATTGAGTCCAGAGGTATTTCTGCCAGCAGCCGCTGCATTCCGAGATTGGTTTCTGTGGCTCTGGGATCATGGCTGTTCAGGAGTGGAGGAGCTGTACATGGGCGACCGCTTGTGGTCTCATTTGGGCAGGAGGCAGGGCCGGTTCCCCATGCATCCCGTCCCATCACTGCAAACTCCTACCTCTCTGTCCAGTTGGTTCTGAACGGTGGTGGTCGCCATGCTGTCCAGGGGGGGACAGGCCAAGGGACAGAAACCCTTCCCCTCCCCGGGGCTGCATGGGGCCGTATCTTAGTTCAGAGTCCAGGAGTATAACTGCTAGCAGCCTCTGCGTTCTGGGATTGTTTCTGTGCCTCTGGGATAATAGACGCTCAGGGGTGGTGGAGCCATTCCTGAACATATATTTTGTATATCAGGAAAGGTCGTGTGGCCGCTTACGCGGCCACACGGTTTGGAGGTGTCCCAGTCCCGCATACCGGAGCCGTGTTAGTAGAAGCTCAGTGTCGCTGGGGCTCCATCTGGAGAAGGCGTGCTGGCTGTATCTTCTCTGTCTGGCACCCCGGTGTTGTGGGCCCGGTCTGGGGTCCGGAGCAATCTCCAGCTGGCGGTGCCTGCCGAAGCGGCCCCTGGCGATCTTTTACTTTGGTTGGCCAGCTTTTGCTATTATTCTCTATAGATGCTGCTCAAATTTTCCTCACCTCTTTTTTTTCACATTGTTGACTTCATCCCTGATTCCTCCCATTCTGAAGTCCTTATATAAGGAAATTTGAAGTCACAAAGTCACTTTCTCCAGGTTTCTTCAAAAAATATCATTTTTGGAAGTTGGATCTGATGTTACATTTTGTAGTTATTCCCTAAATTACCCCTTGGGACAATGTTGCATAATTACATATGATCATGTCTTCTACCTTCTTATGCAATATTCTTTTTCACCTTGAGTTAAAAAGAGACTCAGGTTTGATCTCTGGCACCACATATGGTCCCATGAGCCCCATCGTAAATGATCTCTGAGACAGAGCCAGGAGTAAACCCTGAACACCACTAGGTGTGACCCAGAGCAAAAAAAAATTATATGAGGGACAAGAGACAAGAACAGTTGTGAAGGGTTACTGACTCCAGTGGTGAGGCTAGTGAAGTAGCATTGCAAGCTACATAGTTGTAAACTATCTCAATAAAAATATGAAAAATATTTATTTTTATTGAATCACCATGAATTACAAATTTACAAGTTATTTATGATTGAATTTCAGATGTACAGTGTTCCAACACCAGTCCCTTTACCAGTGGCCACTTCCCTCCATCAGTGTCTCCAGTTTCCCTCCCGCTCCCCAGCCAGCCTTTATGGCGGTCATTTTACACCTTCTTTTAGCACTCTGTTCTCCTCCAGAGTGACCGCTTCACTCCACCGATATCGTATTGTACCCTCCCCTGACCTATTTTCCCCAACCCCCCAACCCCCTCCGCCACCTGGCAAGCTTCCTAACAATTCTCATGATTTTTTGTTTCTATTGCCTTTGGGGAGGGGGAAAAGTATTTTTACTGCCAGAATTTATATTCTAGAACTAAAAAGCACTTACCCTTTCTGTTAATATTTACAAATGTTTATTTATAATGAGTACATAAAATTTAAATAATGTTGTAATACAATGTTGTTTCAATAAAAGTATTGTAAAACTAAGGAAAAAACTGAGGTCAAATACCAGTTTTCTTGTATCAAAATTCAGTGACATTTATGTTCAGCCTTTCTTGTTTCCTTCCCTTTGTGAATAGCCAGTTCTATCTGTGCTCTGAGTCCAATCTCTTTCTGTCTCTGCAGGATCCTGGCTAGGCAATTACTCTTTTTCTTTTCTTTCCTGTCACCCTTTTCATCTCTATTACAGATTCTTGTTCTTAGCCAGTAAGCCTGCTTTAGTATTTATTGTTATGAATATTATTCTCATCTGACTTTAGTTAAGTTTATTTTCATCTTTTATCTATACATAGACATCATTTGCAATTTATCATTATTATTCCCTTTTATTTAAAAATTCAAAAGTTATAAAAATGTGTACCAGGAAAAATGTCCTTTTATTCCCATCACAGTGGAAACCAGGGATTTTAGTTGTTAGTGTTTTCTTTTGTAACCCAGTCAGCACACTCTAAGGCATTCATTGTACATAATCAAAAGCTTATCACATACATCTAGAATAGCATTCATTAATCATGTGCAGTTCTTAGGATACTTGAGAGGATGATCAGTTTTGTTTTGTTCTGTTTTGTTTGGGGGCTACACCTGACTGTGCTGAGGGATTACTCCTTATTGTACTCCTGGCTCTAAGTTCACGGATCATACCTGGCTAGTGCAGGCAAACATCCGGAGTGCGGGGGACTGAACTCGGGTCCCCTGAGTGCTTTTGTTTATTTATTTATTTATTTAGCTTATTTCTAGGCCACACTTGACAGTGCTCAGGACTTGCCCTAGCTCTGTGTTCAGGAATCACTCCTGGTGGCTTTGGGGGGATCATATTGGGTGCCAGTGATCAAATCTGGAATGGACTAGTGCAAGGCAAGCACCTTACAAGCTGTACTATCTCATTGGCCTTTTTATTTTTAATCCTCAAACCTAAAGAAACCCCTCATTTAAAAATTTTCACCTTTATCTTTTTTTACAAAAAGCTTTATTGTGACTGGGATGTGGCTGAAGTTATAGAGCACAAGTCTTGACTGTGTAAGACTCTGAATTCAATCTTTGACATTGCATCACCTTTCCAGCAAGCATGAACCCTGTACCAAATGGCACCCGGTACCACATGGCCCACTCCAGTACCACAAGGGGCCTGAGCACATCATGGCCACAAAGGGCCAAAATGTGGCCTGAAGAGGGACTCCACAACAACAAAAATATTTTACAAAGTTTTCTTTTTTATATTTATTAATATTTTACAATGCTAATAACGTCCTTCCCATATTCTTTACTCCCATTTCCCTCCCCTGATATGGGGTACTTGAGTTCTGTTGTCAGAGTCTAAGGGTTAGTTTTACTGGCTGCTATTCATTCCCTTGCTTTATTTCTTTATATATTACATATGAGTGAGATCATTTGACATTTGTCCTTTTTCATCTGACTTATTAACTTAATATGACAACCTCTAGTCCCATCCAAAAGTTACAGCTAAAGGTAGGGTTTTAAATTTTACAGTAGAGTAGTATTCAATGAATCTATATGCTATAACTTCTTCATCTATTTATCTGTTGTTGGGCATCTGGGTTCTTTCCAGATTTTGTCTATTGCAAGTAGTGCTGTAATGGGCATAAATCTGCATATATCCTTTTAAATTAAATTATTGGGAATAGATACCAATGAGTGGGGTCACTAGCTTATATGGGAATTCTATTTTTATTTTTAGAAATCTCCTTACTACTTTTTCTAAAGGCTGAACCAGATGACATTTCCATCAACAGTGAATGAGGATTCTCTTTCTGCTACATTGATGAGGCTGTTTGGATTTTTCTGTCGAGTTTTGTCATTGTTTATATACCTTAGATATAAGTCCTTTGTTGGATGTATGCTTTGCAAATATTTCCCCATTCAGTGGGGTGCATTTTTTTATCTTAGTCATCAGCATTTCTTTTTTCTTTTGCAACATCTGGCTATGCACTCAGGTATTACTCCTGGCAGCCTCAGGTGACCATATGGGGTATTAGAGATTGAATCTAGGTCACCCACTTTACTCTCTCTGACCCATATTTCCTTCATTTCTTTCATACTACAGAAATTTTTTGGTTTTATGTAACTCATTTGTTTATTTTTGCGATACGTTTACTTGCCAGTAGGGTCCAATCTTTGAAGATGTCTCTGAACTCAATATCATGCAGAATTCTGTCAATGTTTTTCTTGATGTACTTTGCGTACACAGATCTAATATCACTGTATCACTGTCATCCCATTGTTCATCAATTTGTTCTAGCGGTCACCAGTAACATCTCTATTCATCCTAGCCCTGAGATTTTAGCAGCCTCTCTTTACTCGTCCTTCCCAACGGTGCCACACTGGAGGCTCTTTCAGGGTCAGGGGAATAAGACCTATCATTGTCACAGTTTTTGGCATATTGAATACACGCCACAGGGAGCTTTCCAGGCTCTGCCTTGTGGGCAGGATACTCTCAGTAGCTTGCCTGGTTCTCCGAGAGGGATTACAGGTGCGGGGGGGGGGGGAGGGAGTTTGTGGGTGTGACTGCCTAGCTACTGGAAAAAAGGAAATATGGGTGGAGGAGGCCCAGTCCTTATCCAAGCAGATTTGGAGATCTCAGCCCTGTGTCCCGCACACCTGGGTTCCTCTGCCAGTTCCATCATGTGTGAGGCTTGTCTGAGTGTGTGGAGAGGGGCCTTGAGCATGGCTGTGTGGCTGTGGCTAGGTTCCGGAGGTCTTCAGCTGTTGGAGCTCTGCTTGGGGCAGGCAGGGAAACTCAATACGCCCCCCTCCTAGGGGTCCTGGTGAAGACAGCCAGGTGCAGGGGCAGGAGACTACATAGATCTAATATAGAGGTCCTTAATCTATTTTGAACTAAACTTTGTTTACAGTGTAAGATGGAGTTCTGATATCATTTTCTTTTCATATAGCTAACCAGTTTTTTCTAGCACCATTTGTTGCAGAGGTTTCCTTCATCCTCTTAATGTTAATGTATTTAGTCCTTTATTGTAAATTAACTGTTAAACATCTGCTGGTTTACTTCTGGACTCTCAATTATGTTCCATTAGTCTGAGCGTCTACATTTATTACAGTGTTATACTATCTTGATTAATGTTATATTATAGTAGGATTTAAAGTCAGGAAATACAATATTGCCTATCTTTTTCTCAGAATTTCTTTGGCTATTTGGAATAATGGTGTGATTCCCTACAAATTTCAGTAATATTTGTTCTATGTCCTTGAACAATTATCCTTGGAATTAGATAGGGATTTCATTGAATTCTTGCAATGCTTTGGGTAGGATAAACATTTTAGCAACATTGATTTTCCAAAACCATTCCATTTCTTTGTGTCCACTACTATTCCTTTTAACGGTGACTTAAATGTTTTTGGTTTTTTTTTGGTTTTTGTGGGGGCATACCTGGCAGTGCTCACCTGTTTCTGTGCTCATGATCATGCCTGGCAGTACTCGGGGTCTGAACACAATGCTGGGATTTAAACCAGGGTCATAGCCACATTTTAAAAAAATTTTATTGAATCACCATGGTATAGTTACAAGCTTTCATGTTTGGGTTACAGTCTCACAATGATCAAACACCCATCCCTCCACCAGTGCACATTCCCCACCACCAATATCCCGGGTATACGTCCCCCTTTCCCCCCCCCTACCCCTGCCTCTATGGCAGACAATATTCCCCATACTCTCTCTCTACTTTTGGGCATTATAGCTTGCAACACAGACACTGAGAGGTCATCATGTTTGGTCCATTATCTACTTTCGGCATGCATCTCCCATCTCAACTGGTTCTTACAGCCATCGTTTACTTAGTGATCCCTTCTCTATTCCATCTACCTTCTCCCCTTCACTCAGGAAGCAGTCTTCCAGCTATGGGGCAATTCCCCTGGCTCTTGTATTTGCTGTCCTTGGGTATCAGCTTATGTGATGCTACCCTATACTCCACAAATGAGTGCAGTGCCTCTATGTCTGTCCCTCTCTTTCTGACTCATTTCACTTAGCATGATACTCTCCATGTTTATCCATCTATAAGCAAATTTCATGACTTCATCTCTCCTAACAGCTGCATAGTATTCCATTGTGCAGATGTGCCGAAGTTTCTGTAACCAGTCATCTGTTTTAGGGCACTCAGGTTGTTTCCATATTTTGGCTATTGTGAACAGTGCTGCAATGAATATATAGGTACAGATGTCATTTCTACTGTGCTCTTTTGCATCCTCAGGATATATTCCAAGAAGTGGTATTGCAGGGTCATATGGAAGCTCAATTTCTAGTTTTTGAAGGACTGTCCATATTGTTTTCCAGAAAGGCTGGACCAGTCGGCATTCCCATCAGCAGGGAAGGAGCATCCCTTTTTCCCCACATCCACGCCAGCACTGGTTGCACAGCCACAATTGTATGGTAGACAATTGTCTTAAATTTATATTAACTCTCCTGCCCTATAATTTTTGATATATAAGACTTTCACCTCCTTTGTTAAGTTGATTCCTAGGTATTTTATTGATTACCATTAGTATATAATTTTATAGAAATTTAGGAGTTTAGCTTCCATACTTCTACACCACTTCTACTATTAAAGTTCCAGTGTCTTTCCACCTCTAAAATAACCCTCTCCATTACTTCTGCCTCATTTCACTTACATCAACAGTTTTGTTTCTGGAGAAGTTTCCTTTGTAGTTCATGTTCCACATAAAAAAACTTTTCTTACTAAGATTTCGATTTTCTTAATTTTCTTTATTTCCCTATGTCTTTAATATAATTTCCAGAGAGCTTAAAATATATGTATATTTGTATATATTTAAAGTTATTTTCTGGTAGTGTGCATGGTGCAATATAAACTCTTCTTGAGGTTTGAAGCTATACTCCTGAAACATATAGTATTGTAAACCAGTGGTAAATCATTTAAGTTTTTTCATCAACTTACTAGTGTTTCATTTGTAACTGAATCTATAGAGCTTTAGCACTGCCAATCAGAAGTGGAACTTCCTTTATCTTTAAAGTGCATTAGGGGGGATGGAGCGATAGCACAGCAGGTAGGACGTTTGCCTTGCACGCGGCCGACCTGGGTTCTAATCCCAGCATCTCATATGGTCCCCTGAGCACCGCCAGGGGTAATTCCTGAGTCAAGAGCCAGGAGTAACCCCTGTGCATTGCCGGGTGTGACCCAAAAACCAAAAAAAAAAAGTGCGTTAGGGTTACTAATAGCATGTATCCAAACCATGATTGTTGTTTAAGAAAAATGAGAGTAGGGGTGGGAGGAAAGGAACTTTGGTCTGGAGTGGACATAAAGATGGGGGGAACAACATGGACACTTCAGTGACAGGGGTGGACAGTGACTTTTGACATCAGTATCAGAAACTTGAACAGTAGTGTAATCCTCTGACCTAGATTATAATTAATATATTTTAGCTGATTTCATTCGGGATAACCCGGAGGGTGGGGATGGGTGAAGCCCTTCCTCACTCTAATGGAGCCAGCTCTAATAGCCAAAAAACTCCAGAACTCAACCACTGCCATGTTCATGGCCACTCTTTATACATTCCAGTCGAGCGTTACCCATGAGTAAACTTATTCCTGGACCTCGCAGCCGCATTTGCAGTCGCCTGACATCTCATACTTTACACAACTAATATTCCAAGAGTAGTGTACTACATTTGATGGGGTTTAGAGTAAAAGGCAACCAATCTTTTAACGGATAAGTATATATATCTATATATACACATATATATGTATACACACACACTGCTCAACCTTTAACAACATGTTAGTAATATCTTATAGAAGGGCTTAATGTATCCTGCGTGAAATACAACAATCTTCACACACTTTCCTCTAAGAAATTTTTTGATTAATTTAACGGATTATTCATAACAAGCAATACAAAATAAATTCTTTCTGTTCTGCTTTGGGGGCAGGGGTTGTGGTTTGGTATGGAAACATCCTAAATATGGTGGAGGGAAGGTGTAATGGTGGTGGGATTGGTGTTTGGATATTAAACATAATAAAATATTGTGAACTACTTTATAAAAATAAAATAAAATTTAAAAAATTGGAGCTGGCGAGATAGTGCAGTTGAGCATGGATAACCCGACTTTGATCCCTGGCATCCCACATAGTTCCCAGATCACCACCAGGAGTTTGAATGGAGAGGCAGGAGAAACCCCTGAGTATCTCTGGGTATGACCCCAAACTTATAAACATGTATTAAAAGCAAAATAACTGAATTAGGGTCAGAGATATTGCTCAATGTGAGGGATGGGTGCATATTTTGTGTGTGGGATGCCAGGTTTAATTCTTGGCACTACATGATCCCCTTTAGCACAGTCAGGATTAGGCCCTGAACACTACCAGGGGCGGCCCTTTCAAATTTTAAAAAAATAATTTAAACGCTAAGATGACTACATTAGAAGAGCGATCTGAGAGTACAAACTAGGAAGCACACACAATGACCAACAATTGATTCAGAACCAACCACTAATGGATCTAAACAGTGATCACTGTGTTTCATTTCTTGGCCAAAAAGGAATCACCAAGGGAAAAGGTTAAGAAGCCCTCTATTAGGGCCAGAGAATAGTACAGGGGTAGGGTTCTTTCCTTGCATTCAGCCAACAGGGGTTTGATCCCTGGCATTCCATATGGTCCTTTGAGCAGCTCCAGGATTAATTCCTGAATGCAGAACTAGGAAGTAACCCCTGAGAATCACTGGGAGTGACCCAAAACACAAACAAAACACTTTAAAAGAAGCCTTCTATAGTTTTGGTTTTTTTTTATAAAGAGATATAATTCAGTAACAGCCAGATGGAAGAGATTCATAAGGCGAGGTATGCAGGAAGGGGTGCAGAACTTCTATTATAGAATGACAGGTCCTTTGGTTCTAAAAAATAGAAATTTATAAGATGTCAGAAATTTCCCAAAAAGTATATTCGGTAAGGAACCTGTAGAAGGATTAGGTAGGAGGTTTGTGCCTAAGCATAAGGGATAAACATAGTCTTTACTGATTCACCAAGAGAACTTGTACAGGGTTTTAAGCTATTCCACACATGGTGTCCCCTGATCTGTTCATGACTAGTTGAGGTTTTCTCTTATTCTTGGCATATGGCACTACAGACTCAGTGGAGATCAACAGAACATGGCCCAACAACGTGAATTTTTTTGTTATTGCCACCACAGAATGGTAGTATATTGGTTGCTTAATTCAGTGTAAATATCAGGACTAAGAATTCCTCTCTGCCTTGCTTGTAAAAAGGGTTGTCTCTCAAAAGGACATAGGCACACCATTATTTATCTGCTCAGTACAATAGCTAAGATATACGATCAACTTAGGTGTCTAAAGACAGATGAATCAAGTTGTGATATACACAATGAAATACTGCAAGGAACGGTGAAACCATGCAATTTGCTGCAACCTGGTTGGATCTGGAAGATATTATGTTGAGTGAAGTAAGCCAAAAGATGAATGACAAACACAGGGTGGTCTCATTGATCTATGTATATAGAATACTGGGTGGGAAATATTTTGTAATAAAAGGGGTATTCCTAGATCACCCTTGATCCCAGTGTTTAGAAAGGATAAGAACAGAGAAGGAAAACACTCAAGGGGCCAAGAAGAGAATGGGAAGTAATGGATGAACAGTCATCAGGACAGGTTACACTGGTGTTATAGGTGAGTGCTATTGCCAACTATACCAAACACAGACTCAGCAAAACTGAAAACATGAGATCTAAGCTGCAACCACTGAAACTTTGTAATGTGCCCGTCAAATTGATAGGCAGGGATAGGTGGGTTTGGGGATGGGGAGAGGATATGGGGACATTAGTGGAGGAAAGTTGACACTGATAAGTGGGATTTGTGTTAAATATTATCTGCCTATAATTCAACTATTAATAACTGTAAATAACAGTTATTTAATTAATTTATTTTAAAATGGGGTGGGATATGGTGGTTTTGCAGTCAAAGGCCTGATGACACGTGTTGAAAAAGTTGTTTAACTGATACTGCAGAATTTATAGGTTCATCATCTTGATGGGTAAAGGATCAAAATCCATTTATTCATTTTCACTTTCATAGTCTCTCCCAGCATCCCACTGTCTTTCTCTTTCATGGAAGCATGGGGGTATGGTGGAGTGGGACTTAAAATTCTAACATGATTATTATTGTCTAGGCATTTCCAAGGATTTTACAAGCTCTGCATTGATTAAAATTAACAGTATCTGGTGGAGATACAGTGCAAAGAGTAAGTCTAGCATGTGACTGAAACAATGGTTCGAATCATGGCACTACATTTGGTCCCAAGTACCTCCAGACATAACTTCTAAGCACAGATCCAGGAGTGGCTCTTGAACACGGAGTTAGATGTGGACCTTGAGCACCAAAGGTGTGGCCAAAATACAAACAAAAATTTCACAATATCACAAAGACCCTTTTCAGGTAGAAATTAATGGAGTCTGAATATCTGAATCACAGATTGGATAAACTAACTATTTTGTAGGGCAAAGAACTGTGGCAAGCTCTTCCTCTTTCTCAAGTCTATGTTTGCGCCTATTTACCACTTTGTGATAGTAAACCCTTAAGAATTAGGGATAAAATAAAAAAGTGTCACCCTCTGACTAAGTTTAATTACTTGTGAGACAAGGTTAGTTTCCAAGGTTTTATCAAAGAAACCTAAGGAATAGCCAAGAGTAATTCTTAGATATAAAAGAAGTGGACAGGGCTAATCCTCATATTTGGATTGCAGCTGATATATACATATATGTATATAAATAATTAACTCAATAGTATTAAAATCTGTGAGGTTATTGGAAAGCTGGTGTTCTATAAAAAACAGTAATAATGAAATCTAAAGTAAGCATTTGTCAGTATATCACTCTTTTTGACCTTGAGAGTAGAGAAATGTCTCCACAGTAATGAATCTAAATAGGCTTATGCAATGAAAAATAAATTGGAGAATAAAAATTGCACCAAATAAATTAAGAGTTGCATTCAAAATGAAAACCAGCAAGCTCCTCTGGGCAGGGACTTTTGAAAATCTAGAGATGTTTTCCTTAAGGCCAGGGGTATAGCACTGTGTGGAGCACATGCGGATGTGTAAAGCCCTGAGTTCGATCTCTCGTACTGAAACAAAAGTTACACTTCTTTTGTACTTCTCCTAAAATTCTATTGCAAGAAAAAATGACACATAGGACAACCCACACTGGAAAATCTTCATTTACATTTGCAGATGCAGCAGAATATGCCTCAGAAGATGAGTTTACAGTTTAACTTTTTGACCTCCCTGATAGCCCAACCAATCTACAAACCTTCCTTTTCTAAAGATATACTTTCTTATTTTCCCGTATAATCTGCTTTTTGTGAGCATACGGACAAAACAATTCTCTAGAATGTGATTCTGACATCTTTTAACCTGCTGACTTGTTGCTAATAAAGCCCTTTTTCCACATCTTGTCTCTTGATTGATTGACTATCTTCTGAGGCAGTGGAACTGACCTTTACAGTTTCAAAATATGCAATTTGTTATTCATTGAAGCATTGGTTTTTAATAGTCTAAATCTGATAACAACATAAATTGGCAACTTTTTAAAGGGTACTTTAAAAGGATATGACAGTAGATTTCAAAGAATGTTCAATACGAAATATAACAATTGACCAGACCTGTCATCACATATGCCATAGATTTGGTAACTTAAACAATAGATATTTATTTTCTTGCAATTCTGATAGCTTAGAAGTCCAACTTTAAGATATGGTCATGCTTTATTCCTTCTGAGGTTATGTTCTCATGTAGTCTCGCTATGTTCTCTTGTTATCTTCTTCTATATTCTCATGTGGTCTTTTTTAGTGTTTGGACCAACCTGGTGATGCTCAGGGGTTACTCCAGGCTCTGTGCTCAGGGATCACTCTTGGTAGTGATCAGGGGACCTTATGGGATGCTGGGAGATCAAACCAGGGTCAGAAATAAGGCACAGAATACAAGGCAAATGCCTTACCCACTATTCTATCTCTCTGGTCCCCTTAGATGGTCTTCTCTTAAAGTTTTTTACTGTGATGTTAGTTACTGTAAAATAACAAAGTTATTCATGATTAGATTTCAGGCATAGTATGTTTATCAAGCCCTTTACCAGTTTCCATTTCCCGTCACCAATGTCCTCCCATCCCCATTTTTTTCTACCCTGCTTTTATGAGAGACATTTTTTAAAAATAGATTTTTGTGCTGTGATTTTACAGTACAGTTGCTGATGCACAACAATTTACCATCTTTCAGCACCACCTCCTCCTCTCTAGCTGAATGTTTCCCTCCACCATAGACATTACCTTCTCCCTATCCTATCCCCCAGGCCCCTCAAGTGGCATGTTTCCTACTGAATTCCATCTTTCATGTTCTTTGTTTCCATTGCCTTTGGACCTTTGGGCATTCATTATTTCACTGTTGTGTTTCTTTATTTCCTTCATGTAAGATATCATTCTGTGTTGGTCTCTCTCACTCTAACTTCAATCAGCATGATACTCTCCAGGCCTCTCCATGTAGCAACAAATCTCATGATATTTTTTTCTTATGGCCGAATAACATTCCATTGTGTATTTGTACCACAGTTTATTAAGTCATCTATTTTTGGACACTGAGTTTTTTCCAGATTTTGGTTATTGTGGATAGTGTTGAAACGAAAATAGGGGTGCAAATGTCTTTTCTCCATTTTATTTTGGGTCCTTGGGTATCATAAGGTCTTTCTTAGTACACACCCATACCTGGTATCTATGTGTCCAAATTTCCCTTCTGTAAGGATATTGATCAGGTTGCATTAGGCTATACAATAATGACCTCCCTTTAACTTAATCACCTCTTAAAAAGCCTGACTCTAAATGCAGTCACATTCAGAGGTACTAGTAGTTAGGACTTCAACATATCACAAGGCAAACACCTTACCTCCTGTACTATCTCTCTAACCACTCCTTTCCCTTTTAGAAACTTTCAGATTTTCTCTGACATCTTACTGCAGCTTTCCATCCTAAGAAAATGTTTGTCTGTATCTTGGAATGTTAACCATACATACCCAATATCTTCTCTAAACTTTATTAGCTGGATAACTTCATTCTTTTCCTAGTGAGAACTGAGGATGCAGAAAGAAAAGGAAGGTTTAATTTCTTTTATTTAAAATCATTCTGTTGTTCTGGGATTAGAGCAATAATACAGTGGGTAGGGTGCTTGCCTTATATGCAGCCAACTTGGGATTGATCCCTGGAATCCTATCTTTTCATCCCATATGGACTCCCATATAGTACCACCCTACCAGCATAAATTGAGGTTCCCATAACCATGCCTCTGAACTTCACGCCAGAGGCTGTTTCCACTCGGTGCGCCCCAGAGGGGGATGAGTGAGAGCCCTCCCCGCCCCAAGGGACCCAGCCCCAGCAGCTGCTCTCCACTACCCAACCGCTGCCTTGCTCCAGGCCTCTTTCCACACGCTGGAGCAGAGCCTCACTCATGAGTGAACATATTTCTGGACAATCATAAGACACTCCCTATCCATTTCCATAAAATCATAGAAAGAAATTTATATATATGTATATATATATATTTATATGCCTCTCGGAGAGCCAGGCAAGCTACCGAGAGTATCCTGCCCACAGGGCAGAGCCTGGCAAGCTCCCCGAGGAGTATTTGATATGACAAAACAGTAGCAATAATTGGTCTCATTCCCCTGACCCTGAAAGACCCTCCAATTGTTGGGAAAGACGAGTAAGGAGAGGCTGCTAAAATCTGAGGGCTGAGACAAATGGAGACATTACTGGTGCCCCACTCAAGTAAATCAAAGAAAAATGGGATGACAGTGATACAGTGATAGTACCACCAAGAGTAGTCCCTGAGTGCAGGATTAGGATTAAGCCTTAAGTACAGCTAGTGTTGCCCAAAAATCATTTTTGTCTTTTTTAAAAATTTCAACCAGCAGTGCTTAGGGATGTTCCGCCCCATAACTTTCACTTATGGGTATCTATCCCCAAGACAAAAAGTCATTCATTCAAAAAGACATGTGCACACCTTTATTAACTGTAGCACTTACTATAATAACTAAGATATGGAATCAACCCAGGTGTCCAAAGATAGAATCCAAAGTGGATCACAAAGATGGGGTATGTATATATAATGGAATACTATACAGCTGTAAGGATAGATGAAATCATGTAATTAACTGGAATATTGATGAAGCTGGGAGACATCATATTAAATGAAGTAAGTCCGAAGAAAGAAAACACAGGATGATATTACTTACGTGTAGTCTATAGAAGTACTGGAAGAGGGAATGCAGTGTTTGAAAAGTGGAACACCTTGACCCAGAGTATAGGGAGAAGGGCAGATAGGAAAGAAATTGAGAGATGAAAAAAAGTTAGATTGGAAGCAAGGTAATTCAAGTACATTTGTGGTGTAAAGGAGCTAAATATTAAAACTGCAGAGTAAGAAACACTAAAAAGGAAATCCAAACTTGAACAACTAAAATTAAAAATGTGTCTGTCAAGGTGACAGACTGGGGATGGGGATAGGTGGGAGGGAACCTGGGAACCATGTTGAAGGAAAAAGTCACAGGTAGTGGGATTGGTGCTGGAACATAGTATGTCTAATACCCAAATATTAATAAATTTGTAGTTCACCATCTTTAATTTAAAAGATTTAAATAAACCTTTTGTGAAAGGAGCAAGTCATGGCTTAACAAATATAAAATACTGCTAAGTACCTACTGAAAATGTTGTGATGAGAAAAGAAACTAGAAACCACATAAATGTACATAAATAGTGAATTAATTGAATAAATTATGGGCCATCCATACCATGAATCACTAGACAGCCAGGGAGAAAATTTAAGTGCTTAAACACGCATTTGGCATGTGCAAGACCAAACGGTCTTGGTCTTGCAAGACCAAGACCGTTTGATGCCCAGCACTACATTCCCCCCAGCACCTGGGGATGACTACAGAAGTCCCTAGCACTGAGCCAGTAGTAAGCCCTGAACAGTACTGGTGTGGTCTCAACTCCCTGATTTCACCCTCACAATTAAGAATGTTCTACTAGTCCTAAACCACATTTTTTTTCATTAATAAAGTAGGTATCATCAGTCAGAAAATGAATCAATTAATTTTTATCAGCTTATTTATATTTTGACAAATATCTAAATTTGATATGTATATAATATGTAGATAACATATAAAATGTCACATTTTTATATAAAAGTAAATTCCAAATTAATTATAAAATTAAGTAGGAAACATGAGTATCATCTGTGAGATAGTGACCATTTAAAACCTTTTAATAAAAAATTCAAAAAAATCAAACCTATTGATAGTTTGAGTATTGTGATGAATAATCATAGACTATTCACCTAACATATGCCATATTGCTTTCTATTTTTCCTCCATGTGCCATCTCTTATGTCTGCACATGCAAATATGCACTGCACATTACTTTTGCTGAATTATTTCTTAGTGCATGACACTTATCCATAAGTACTCAACATATATCTGTTAATAAGAATATTATATTACACAACCTCAGTACAATCTATCATATATACAAAACTAATATTGATTCAATATTCTCATATAAAAGAGTTCATACTCAATTTCCCAATGTCCCCAATTAATGTAGTATATAGCTGTTGATTTTCAAATTTCCAATCAAGGAAAATATATTTTAGAACACATCTCTTTAGCCTTCTGTTATCTAAAGTAGTTTACCAATACTCAAGGATTACCTATTGATTACCCCTGCTTGAATCAAGTTTTTCCTTTGGTGACTGCAAATTGGTGATTTTTTATTTTAGCATCTTTACTCATTGTCAACTGGCATTCTTCTGTAGAGAAGAGTTTCTCTCTATTTTAAAGAGTAAAATCATCACTATTGTCAGATTACATGATAATATACATAGGAAACACTAAAAGACCACAAAAAGTGCCTAGAAATAAGAAACCCATACAAGAGTTAGCAGTTTACAAAGTTCATACATAAAAATCTGTCACATGCCTGAATGCAAATCATGAATTAAAAGAGAAAATGATCAAAGGGCTTATTCCATTCAAAATAGTGCCCCAAAACATCAACTGCCTAGGAATAAATTTAACAAAAGTGGTAAGAGATCTGTGCCATGAAAACTATAAAATGCTTAAGAAATAAATAAAAGAACTTGGGGAATAGAAAAATATTCCATGCTCATGGATGTAAAGAGTTGTCATAGGGAAGAATTGTCAAGAACTGTCAAATTGTAAAAATTGTCAAGATATTGTCAAAATGACTAACCTACCCAAATTATCATATAAATTCAATGCAATCCTCATCCAAATTTAAATGACATTCTTCAAGGTCAACAATTCTTCAACAGTCAAAAACAATGTTTATATGGAATCATAAAAATTCCCGGAAAGCTAAAGCCATACCAAGAAATAAGAAACTGGAAGGTATTTTGTTACTTAACAAAAATGGGGAGAAGAATTAAGGCTATTACTGTATCGTTGTCATTCCATTGCTCATTGATTTGCTCGAGCGGGCACCAGTAACATCTCCATTGTGATACTTGTTACTATTCTTGGCATATGAATACACCATGGGTAGCTTGCCAGGCTCTCCGAGAGGGGTGGAGGAATCAAACCCGGGTCGGCCGTGTGCAAGGTGAACACCTTACCATACTCATGAAAATAACATGGTACTGGACTAAGAGTAGTATCTCTGACCAATGGTTTAGAATTGAGTAGCAAAGACAAATCCCCAGGTCTATGGTCAACTAATTTTGAACTATGGATAAAACTATATTAAACTGAATAAATTTATAGGATTTTCAGCAACTGGTGTTCAGAACACTGGATAACAAGATGTACACAAATAAAGCTGGATCCACATCTCACACCTTAAACAAAAGTTATTCCATTCCAAAGTAGACCAAAGACTCTGACCAAAATCCATAAAATACGTTGAAGAAAATATAGACAGAGTGCTCTAAGATTTGGAACTTTGACTTCTTTCTAATTTTATAATTCCATTGGCAAAGGAAAAAGAAACAGAAATAAACAAAATGGTTGACATCAATTTAAAGAGTTTATGCATGGCAAAAAAAAAAAACCACTGGCCAAAACTAAAGAACATCAATTAATGGGAAAAAAATGTTTGTACTTAACATATCACATATCCAAGTTAGATAAAGTACCTACAAAGATTAACATAAAAATCTTTTGATAGCTGTCAAAAATGGGAAGAAGAAATGAACAGACAGTTCTCTGAAAAAAAAAAAACAGGTGGATGGCCAAAAGGCACACAAAAAGTGCTCTTTGTCACTTATGTCAGGGGAATTCAAATCCAGATCACTGTCACTGTCACTGTCATACCGTTGCTCATTGATTTGTTCGAGCAGGCACCAGTAACATCTCTCACTGAGAGACTTATTGTTACTATTTTTGGCATATCCAATACGCACGGGTAGCTTGCCAGGCTCTGCCGTGCAGGTTCCAAACTCTCAGTAGCTTGCTGGGCTCTCCAAGAGGGGCGAAGGAATCGAACACGTGTTGGCCGCATGAAAGGCGAAAACCCAACCACTGTGCTATCGCTCCAGCCCCAAATCCAGATAATAATGAGATATCATCTCACACCAGTAACAATAGCACCTATCCAAAAAAAAGTCGGGATCCTTCTATGCTGGTGAGGATGTGGTCAATAAAGGAATCTGTGTCCATTGCTGGTGGAAATATTCTCTGGCTCAACCCTATGAAAAGGAATATGGAGACTTCTCCAGAAAGTAAAAATACAGCTGCCACATAACCCAGCAATCATACTTCTTAGTACTTCTCCTGCCACTGACTGGCCATGAGTTAAGAGTCAAAGCAGGGGCCTACCCCCACAACCTGGAGAATTAAGGAAAATAGACAGAAAAAAGAGAAAAAGCAAACAGACTCATAGACTAAGAGCCCTGACTTTCCTACATGTTCAATATTTATTACTTACAATCAGGAATCATCCTGAAAAGAACAACATTCTTTGGTCAAGTGAATATCTTAATTTGTCTGGGACAAATTCTTTACAAATCTGAGGGCCTCAGTATATCAGGACAAATATCCTTATAATGCGTTTAACTCAGGGGATGTTCCCTCTGGGAGGAAGAGCAGAGATTCATCAGTCACAGGAATCTTGCTTCAATGGTTTTCCACATAAGTGCTGGTTTTCTGGAAATCAGGTTCCTGTTATTTGCCCACTCTGCCTTTCTCCTCATTATATCTTAACCCTTGGTTGCCAACATTATCCTAGGACACAAAAGCATTCATTTGAAATGACGTAAACACACTAGTATTCATTGCTGCATTTTTGCACTATAGCTTGGTTATGGAATCAATCTATTTGCCTAATGACAGATGATGAGTGGGTAATGAAAGTGTGGTATAGGTACATAATGGTATATTGTGTTATCTAATGCCAATCAGATTGGCACCTTAGACATGGTTGCAGAGAATGAGACAAACAAACCTACAAGGAGACAAAAACACACTGACTATTCCAAGCTTTAGGATCACCTGGGAGCCATCAGTGGTTTCATATGCAGGCCATTTACTCAATACCATATCTCTACCCCACTGGGCTCTCAACAGTGAGATGACCAAAAGATGTTATTAAGGACAGTTAGTAAGCACATCAACATAAAATATGCTCATGAAGAGCAGAGGCAGGGGTAGCTCACATAGCAAATCAGCAGTCACCCTTAAGTGATAGATTAAAGTTCTGACAGTTTCCTATTCTGTTTTTGCCCATGTTGTCTCCAAAATCTAAAATACCCTAAAGAGTCTTATTCTATGCTTGCCTGGGTTTTGCAACTGGCAGATATTTGTCATTTATTTTGTTCTTTAGTGCTATTCTTTTCTTTCATGGGTGCATATTTGCAATCCCTTTGTATTATAAGACCTAAACTATTTCACCTGGGGGAATATCCCAAGCTTGGGGATTTTTGCTTGGGGAATAAATTCCTATATTATGCAGCTGCAAAGAATGATGGAGTCATGCAATTTGTAGCTACTTGGATGGAACTGGAAGATATCAAGGTAAATGAAGTAAGTCAGAAGAAGGATAAGTATTGGGTGAGCTCACTTATCTGTGTTACATAGAATAACAAGATAAGGGAATGGAAGATACCAATGGGGAAACACGTAGATTTATCTGACCCTAAAGTATAGACATAAAAAGGACAATGAAAGAAACAAATCAAGGGGGAAGTAAGAAGATGTGGAAGAGAGGTAACATGAGCAGGGGTCAAGGGTCTCAGGCACATTAGTGGTATAGAGCTGTGGCATACCTATACTTCTGAACCACAGATACAAAATCATTGAAAGCATGAAATACAAACCACAACAACCAAACTTTTTGCCTGTCAAAGAGAATGACTGGAGGATGGGTGAAAACCTTGGGTTACTGGTGGAGGGAAGTTTACACTAGTGGTGGGATCTGGGTTGGTACATCGTATGCCTAAAACCCAACTACGAATAACTTTGTAAATCACAATGCCTTAATTTATATTATTTAAAGTTTGCTGTCTTTTTATTAATTATGATGGTGATGATGATGATAGATTGAGGTCAAATGTTCGCAGGACTTACTACTGGCTCTATGCTCAGGCATCACTCCTGGTGTTGCTCATGGGACCATTTGTAGAAGCCATGTGTCTTACTCCCTGTAGTTTTTCTTCAGCTCCCTAAAATATTTTATTTTAAATGAAAGTATTGTTTTCTTGGTTGTTGGGCCACTCCCAGGGTACTTGGGGGACACTAGGGCCACACAAGGTGGTATATCGATTGTCACTGTACTTGCAAGGCCCTGGTACATGCAAGGCACATATATTATATCATTTGAATTTAATTCCTGGCATACCTCTGACATTTTGGGGTCTTACCAAGCAGTGACCCAGAGGTAACTCGGGGCTATACCTAATGGTACTCAGGGAATCTAACTGAGTTCTGTGCATGCAAATGCATGCAAGACTTTCCCCCTATATCCTGTATTATCTTCTTAGCTCCCACTGCTGTCCTTTTAGAAAGTATGTCTATGAATTTATGGATTTATCAAAATTAAGTGTACAATACATTGCTATTAATATTCTTTTAAAATTAAGATAGACAACTTGGAGATTAAAATTTCAAAAATGGAATATCCACATCCTTTGACTAAGGGAGTTCACTCTTAGGTTTATACCTAACATAATACACACATGTATCCAGCAAATACTATATATCATAAATTTTTCAGGGGCTGTAGCAATAGGATGACAGGTAGAGCATTTGCTTTGCATGCAATTGACCCGGATTCAATTCCCAGAATTCTATATGGTCCCCCAAACACCATGAGGAGTGATTCCTGAGTGCAGAGCCAGGAGTTTTGTCAGGTATGACCCAAAAAGCAAATAAGTAAACAAATACATTTTTCTAGGAGCTCTGTTTGCAATAATAGTTAAAGCTTTGGAAACAAATCAAAAGTTGATCACTAAGAAGAGGACATAAATTATGACACAGTGCTATAAAAGAATAAACATGGTAAACGTGAATTCACAGTTGTGAATTGTCAATGGATATAACAATATGAATGAATCTCACAAGAGTTAATGTTTTGCATGAACTTTCCAATCTCTTAATGGGCATATACAACCCCCCTGCAGATGCCATTGTACTTTATGGCAAAATACTTATTGGCTTTCCGTCTATGATCAGAGGTATAAAGGATGTTACTTTTACCATGTATTTAACATTATGCTGGAAGTGTAGCTGGAGTGATTAGGCAAGGAAAAAATACAAAGCATACGGATTGGAAATAGAGAAATAAAAGTATTTTCAGGTAACATGCTTTTCTATATAAGAAGTCTAAGGCATTCACTAAAGCCCTGTCACTGTCACTGTCATTGTCACTGTCATCCCGTTGCTCATCAATTTGCTTGAGCGGGCACCAGTAACGTCTCCATTGTGAAACTTGTTGTTACTGTTTTTGGCATATCGAATACACCACGGGTAGCTTGCCAGGCTCCTCCGTGCGGGAGAGATATTAGAACTATTTGCTCAGTCAAGTTGTAGGGTACAGGATCAAATTAAAAATATTAACTATTTTATTTATTTCATTTTAGGACCACACATAGTGATGCTCAGACTTTACTCCTGGCTCTGTGCTCATAGAGCTTTCCCAGAGATGTTTAGGGAACCATTTGTGGTGCTGGTGCTGGAGATTGAACTGGGTTCAGTTGCATGCAAGGCAAATGCCTCAAGCCCTATACTGTTTTTCCCACCCCTTAATTATATTTTCATAGGAGTAATGAACAAATTGAAAATGAAATTTTAAAAAACTCAATTTTCAGTAACCTGAAACAATTACAGGTACATTTATAAAGGAAGTAAAAAATAAAAACCGAAAAATTGCAAAATATTATTGAAAAATTGTTTTTAATCTGTTGTGTTACCATTTGGCTCCTAGCAATGGACATGTGACCCAACAGTCAAGCTCCAGGACAATTTTACCTTGTTCTCCTGCTTTTTTATTAACATTCTTAATTGAAGTTTCCATTCTTTTTAAAATTTAATTAATTTTTTAAAATTTTTATTGAATCATCGTGAGATACAGTTACAAAGTTTTCATGTTTGAGTTTCAGTAATACAAAGATCAAACACCTATCCCTCCACCAGTGCACGTTTTCCACCACCAATGTCCCCAGTATCCCCCATCACCATACCAACCCTCCCCCTGCCTCTATGGCGTTCTCCTGCTCTTTAAATAAGCATCTGTGCTTATGACTATGGGTCCAGCCTCCCACTGCCTGACTCAGCTCCTTCCAGACTATCCAGCTAGGAAGAAGTCTTTCTTTTATAAAAACAAACAAACAAACAAACAAACAAACAAACTTGTAATGGGGCTGGAAAGATAGAGCAAGGGCTTGGGTGCTTTCCGTGCAAGCAGCCAATCCTGATTTAACTCCCTGGCACTGCCAGGGAATGACATCAGAGACAGGAGTGTGTCCTAAGCACTGCCAGACGTGACGCCAAATCACACAAAATACCTCCTCAACCTCTTGTATCCCAGTTCTGATCCTATGCCTCCCAAATTCTTTGAAAAAGAATTTTCCCATTCTTTAATTAGTTGACAATATTACGAATTCCAGGGGTTATAGATTAATACTTCTCTCTGCATACTGGATTCACCTCTGTTGGATATTAACCCTAAGTGTTTTAGGTTTCATTGGTGAATTGCCCATTTTCATCCTCCTAGAGAAGTCTACAGTGCTCTTATGAGCACCCCTAATCCCCTGAGTTTATCTTTAAACTTTCTTTTGTGTTTTACCTCTTATTGTTACATTCCCCAAGTCAGTCTTGGTTACTTATAAGTCAAAACTTCTGGTGATTCTGGACTTTGTATTTGTAGTAAATTAATTATCTTTTTATTTCCCCTATAGCCTTTTCATATTTTACTATAGAGCAATGTTTTCACTTAAACACAGAAAGACCATTAATGCTGTGCTCCTAATATTTGGGAGTTAACTGACTCTGAAATATGTCTATTCCTGGGCATCAGTCATAATTACTTGACTCAGACTTCAGTTGTTGTAGTTCCTAACATTCTAAAAAAAGGGGTCCCACTGCAGGACCTGAATAGATCCAGGGTGAGTGGAAAACTATCCAGGCATCGAAATGGGACAGTCTAGAAGGCATAAAAGCTCGGTCTTGATGCAAGCCCTTATGATCCCGCATGGGGAAGGACCCCCATGGGGAAGGACAAGCTGAATCGTCCTCTGAGGATCTAGTCTGGGATTTACAGTCAAGGATTTGTTTTCCCTCAGAGCCCAGAGATTTTGGAATCTATCTCTTATTGTGTTTATCCAAATAACTGCAAGTATTAATAAGAAGTAAACTTAATTGTTTAATATGTAAATTTTAAGGGAAAGACAAAAGCAGTCTAGATGTTCTTTGGAGAAAGAGTGTCTCCTTGAGTCCCCCCAAGAGAATTGCTTCCGTCGAAACACTTCACCTCTATAAATGATCAATCACACCTATGGGAAGTCCTATACCTTGAAGCCCTTCAACTGTTCTATCACCGTATCACTGTCATCTCGTTCATCAAGTTGCTCGAGCGGGCACCAGTAACGTCTCCATTCATCCCTGTCACTTGCTAGTGTAGCTTGATGGCATATTGGGAGCTCTTTCAGGATCAGAGGAATGAGGACCATTGATGTTACTGTTTTTGGCATATCGAGTATGCCACGGGTAGCTTGCCAGGCTCTGCTGTCAAATGTTCTAAGTATGCTAACAATTCTGCATTAAACAGGCCATTTTTTTCCTGTTTAAAAGTTATTTTATTGAATCACTGTGAAAAAAAATACAAAGCTTTCAGGTTTAAGTCTCAGTCATATAATGATTGAACCCTCATCCCTTCACCAGTGCACATGTCCCACCACCAGAAACCCCAAAATACCCCCCTCCCACCCAGCCCCCACCCAGCTGATGATCTTTGCTTTATTCTCTCTATACTTTGAATACATTCAATATTTTAATAGAGAACTCACTATTTTTGTTTGGAATTTCCCCCAACAATCAGGCCTGCGGAAAAGACATCCTTTAATAATTTCTTTTCATTGCTGAGAATGAAGACTCTATAAACTCGAGCTGCCGTGACAGCATAAACATGCCATTTTCACTATCAGTCTGTAGTCCCCGTCTCTTTGTTCTTCTGCTGAAGAGGCTGGGAGACAGCTCTCAGCCACCTTATGCAAGCATCTTGCACCCACAATTTGAGCTCACACACTACTCCCAACAGTAAAGATTCACTGCCTTTTCCTCCTCAAATATGGCAACTGTACTTTTCTTATCACCTATTGCCTGTCTTCATTAACCATCATAGATTTTATGGAGTCTAGTAGTTTTGTTTTCTTTTTCCAGTTTGCATTAGTTATTTATAGTCTACTTATGAGTGAAATTAGCTAGTAATTATCTTTCACTTCATTTGTTTTACTTAGCATAATCACCTCAAGATTTTGTTCCAAATAGTACAATTTCATCTTTTTAAATGGCAGAATAGTATTCTATTGAATATGTATACCACAGCTTCTTTACTCAGTCATCTAATCATGGACATTTAGCTGACTGTATGTTTTAATTTTGTGAATAACGCTGCCATGGACATAATGGTAAAAATAAATATTTGAGTTAGTGCTTCTATGCCTAGGAGTGATACTGCTGGATCATAACCATTTTTAATTGAGGCATCAAGATTTACAGTATTGTTAATTGTACATTTTGTGCATACATTTTTCAATCATCACACCCATTTTCAGAGTGCCCAACTCCCTCTACCACTGTCCCAATGGCTCTTCCTAGCCACTACTCCTCCCAGGTAAGCTCACTTCTGCAGAAAAAATATCCAATTGTGATGTCATTGTCCATTTCTTTTTCCCGATTTTTCTTTTCTTTTTTGAATACTATGTATTTATTTATTTTTTAATGAATCACCATGAAGTATAGTTATACACTTACAAAGTTTCATGCTTACGTTTCTGTCATACAATGATCGAGTACCCATCCCTCCACCAGTGCCCATTCTCCACCACCAATGATCCCAGTATCCGTCCCACCTCCCCTACTCCCCTTCTCTGCCTCTGTGGCAGGCACATACCCTTTTACTCTCTCTTTCCTTTAGGGGTTGTGGTCCACTTTCAGCACGTATATCCCATCCCGAGCGGGCCCTCCAACCATTCTTTACTTGGTGGTCCCTTCTCTATCTGAACTGCCTTTTCTCCCATCATGCGAGGCAGGATTCCAAGCCATGGAGCAAACCTCCTGGTACTTATCTCTAATATTCTTGGGTATTAGTCTCCCTTTCTGTTACTTTATATTCCACAGATGAGTTTGATCTTTCTATGTCTGTCTCTCTCTTTCTGACTCATTTCACTCAACATGATACTTTCTGTGTCTATCCACTTATATGCAAATTTCATGACTTCATCTTTTCTAACAGCTGCATAGTATTCCATTGTTTAGATGTACCAAAGTTTCTTTAACCAGTCATCTGTTCTCGGGCACTTGGGTTTTTTGCAGTTTCTGTCTATTGTGAACAGTGCTGCAATGAACATATAGGTGCAGATGTCACCTTTACTATACTTTTTTGCATCTCTGGGATATATTCCCAGAAGTGGTATTGCTGAGTCAAATGGGAGCTCAATTTCTAATTTTTTGAGAAGTGTCCATACTGTTTTCCAAAAAGGCTGAACCAGTTGGCATTCCTGCCAGCAGTGAAGGAGAGTCCCTTTCTCTCCACATCTGCACCAACACTGGTTGCTTTTGTTCTCTTGGATTTGGGCCAGTCTCTGTGGTGTGAGATGGTATCTCGTTGTTTTGATCTGCATCTCCCTGATGATTAGTGATGAAGAGTTATGCTATGGTTTGAGTTATTTAAAGATCCTGAACATGGTGTCAGCAAAATCATTCTGAGTTTATAGAGATGGTTGATACTGGTAAAAATTTCTCTTATTCCTTCTTATCAATCTTGGTAGGTTTCTATATAGCTTATTTGTATTTGTTGTGCTCCTGTGTGGTGAGGGTGAATCCTATTAGTTATCCCCACTGGATATGTTTAAGGGATTAATTTGGGTGTTGCTCTTTTTCTTCTCTTCTGTTCTTCATCCAGTGGCAGGAACTGTAAGTATGTGCAGTGTGAGGTGTGATGCAGGCAAATATATGTATTAAACCTGTAAGGAGTAAGCATGGGGTCTGAGATGTGGAGGTGGGCCTGTGGAGATGGCAGAAGCAGGAGTGGAGATGACTGGGACTTGACTGGAAGGGAGGCAAGTCCCTTCACTTTCTGTTTTTAAAATTATTTTAGTACTGTTTTCCATACCAGTTTACATTCCTACCAACAGTGTACCAGGGTACTCCTTTCATTCTTGCCAAATTAATTTCCAATCTCTGTTTGCTTGTTTGTTTTGTGCTATATCCAGCAGTATTATGGGGATCCTCCTGGCATTAAACCAGGCACTTCACATGAACACCAGGCATTCTGTTCAAATCATCTTCATGCCCTTCTAACTTTTCAAATATAGGTATCTTTACAGGTGTTGAGATGATATCTCAGTATGGCTTTGATTTGCATTTCTTCGATAGTAAGTGATGTAGATAATTTTCCATATGTCTGTGGATCATCTATGTCATATTGAGATAAATGACTATTTAGATTTCTGCCTATTTTATTGAGTTGCTTGCTTTTTGTTTAGTTGTATGAGTTTTTGAATACATTTTGGAAATCAGTACTTTATCAGATGTATGCTTTTCTCCCAATTGCATGGATGCCTTTTTCTGTCTTTTTTTTACTTACACTATACAGAAACTTTAACCTTTTTTGTTTATGGAGAGATAGTTTATGGATAAAAGTATCTGGAGAGATAGTGAAGGAAGTAAGGCATTGGATGTAGCCAACCTCTGTTTGAATCACCCGTACTACATATGGTCCCTTGAGCTCTTTGGGAGATGTCCTGAGGACATAGGAATATCTCCTGAGCATCACCAGAGTGGCTCCCTGACAGTGTTTGGAGGTCACAGTTTGTGGTGTCAGTGGGTCATTAGGATTTAGCCGAGGACCTCACACTTGCAAAACATGTACTCTACCACTTCAGCAACATACCTGCTTGTAAGATTCTTTTCAATTTCAGTCCCTTTGTTTATTCCTATTTGTACATCTCTTTGTGGTATGGAGTTCATCACATATGTTTTATTGTATATGATTCATGGATTTGTTTCTATTATCTAAGCCATTAATCAATTTTCATTTGCCTTTTGCACGTGGTCCTAAATAGTAGCAATCTTGTTTCATTTGAAAGTATGCACCCTCTGGTGCTTGGGCACTATTTTTGGCTTTCCACTTGAAGGAAGGGTCATTCCCTAGCAGTGCTAAGCGAACTATGCAATACTGAGGATTTAACCCAGTCTCCCTGCCTGCAAAACATGTGTTTAGTCCTTTGAACTATCTCTATGGCCATTTAGTTTTATTTTTTGAATTAACTTTATTTCTGACCATAGGTAGAATCTGTTCACTTTTTGCTTTCAGAATCCACTGATCCCATACTGGGAATACAGTAGAGCGCAGGACACCATCATGGGGGAAGGAGTTTCCAGACTGTAATAATGGCTTGACTATGATTCTGGAACTAAATTGGGTACAACTTTTTAAAAAATCTTAAAGAAGGCTTTAAAAGTAGAATGACATTCCTTGTTAATTGATCAGAAGGCATATTGTTTTGATAGCAATATTCTCAAAACTGATCTAAAAAACAAGGCAATACCTCTAAAAGTTCTAACAGAATTGCAAAATCAATATACTGATGCTAAAATTCATATGGAAACTTGAGGGATACAGAAAAATGAAAACAATAATGAAAAATAAGAACAAAGATAGAGGACTCAGATTACTTTATTTCAAAATTTACCATAAAGCTATAGTAATCAAGACAGAATGATACTGGCATATGGGCAGATACATAGATCAATAGAATGGAATTAAAATTCCAGAAATAAACAATTACTTTGTGATCAATTGATTTCCCCTCCTCCCTATGTTAGCGACTGTTGGTCTTGAAATAACCAGAGATCACAAAATATAGAAATTAATAATATCATTAATTGATAGCATCTAATTGACATACATAAAACATTTTTACTCAAATAGCAAAATACACATTTCCCCTAGGTGTTCACATAGCACTCATAAAGATAGGTCATATCTTGAACCACAAAACAAACCTCAACAAATTTAAAGAAATAGGTATTATTAATGTGCAAGATAGATAGAACAGGATTTAAGGCCTTTGTGTCAGTATATGACTTACTCTAGTTCTATCCCTGGCATTGCATATGGTCACCTGAGCACAACCAGGAGTGATTCCTGAGGTCTGAGGCAGGAACGATCCCTGAGCATTGCTGGGTGTGCCCTCTCTCACAAATATTAGGGATTATTCAGAGTATGTTCTCAGACCACAATGGGATCAAACTAGAAATCAATAATACAAAACAAAAACGGAAATCTGCAATGACTTGAAAGTGAACTAATTAAACTCTAAGGTCAAAAAGCAAGTCTTAAAAAACACATGGATTTCCCTCAATTTAGGATAGGATTATGTGCTGACAATAACATAATGAGTTGAAAATGCTGCAAGTCAAAAATGGTATTTAAAACACCTAAACTTTTGTGCATGGTGTTAGAAAGTGATCTGAGGGTTTATTTTTCATGTGACAGATCAATTTTCTCAACACTATTTGTCGAAGACGTTTTCCTTGTTCCACTTCTTTTTTCCCCTTTTCTCCTCCTTTATTGATGGTTAACTGTGTATATACCTGGGGATCTATCTCTGGACTCTCAATTCTATTTTGATGGTCTGAGCGTCTATTTTTATTCTACTACCACACTGTTTTAATAACGACCATTTGTAATTTGTAATTAGGAAAGGAGAAAGTATCACATCTTTCCCTACTATGATTGCTTTGGCTATTCTGGGGGTTTTATTATTCCATATAAATCCCAACAGAGTTTAATCTATATATTTTAAAATTTCATGAGTGTCATTTTTTTGGTTTGTGTTTGTTTTGTGATTACATTGGCAGTGCTCAGGGCTTACTTGCAGATCTACCCTCAGGAAATACTCCTGACATGCCTCAGGGATCATCTGTGGTACTGGGGAATTAAAGGGGTTGGCCACATGAAAAGTTGTGATTTATCCCCTAAATTACTTATTCAGTCTTTGTAGTATTTTTATTTTTTTATAGGGACTACATTGAATTTTATACTGCTTTGGAAAAGATTGTCATTTTGACAATATTAATCTTCCGATCTAAGAACAGGGGAAGTGATTCCATTTCCTAATGTCCTCTTTAAACAATATTTCATAGGTTTATCTGAATAAGTCTTCATCTTTTTTGTTAAGCTGATTTTCAGGTACTTGATTTTTTGAGGCACAATTATGAATTGCATTAAATTTTAATTTCTCACACTTCTATTGAGTTATTTGCATATGTAGGAAAGCCATGATTTCTTTTTTAAATTTTAAAAATGTATTGTATTATACACAAAGATAAGTGTTTTATGATTGAATTTGGTGTGTAGTGTTTCAACATCATCCCTTCACCAGTGTCCACTAGTCTCCACCAATGTCCCCAATTTCCCTCATGCTCCACAGCTTTCCTCTACAGCAGACACTTCTCTTTTTTTCCTTTTAGGCACTGGGGTTTGCAGGCATGGATTTTCTTGTGTGGATTTTATAACCTGCTGCTATATTGCATAGGTCTATTTTTTTCTAGCAGCATTTTTGGTAGTCTTTGGGATTTTCTTAGTATTGTATCGTCTGTATAAAGTGAACGTCTAACTTCCTCCTTTTATTGGTCTAGAAGTCCTTAATATTACTTTCTTGCCTAATTCTATGGCAAGGACTTACAATACCATATTGAATAGTAGTGGTAAAAGTGGGTCTCAGATCCCTTTCTAACACCTAAAGTCAAATAAAAATTGATTAAAGACCCCAATTAAAGACTTGAATCCATAAATTACATTGAGATAAAAATAGAACAATTTATGACATTGAAGCTAGAGGTATCTTTAATGATTTGAAACCAGTGGTCAAACAAATGGAAACAAAGGGAAATATATTGAACTATATCAAACTAAACATCAAATACTGCTAAGAAAATGATGGCCAAAATATAAAGACATCCCGCATACTGGGAGAGGATATTTTACCATCACTTATTGAATAAAGGGTTGATATCCCACTTCTATTAAACATTAGTAGAACTCTTAAAAGAAAAAGAAACACAGAAACCAATACCATTTGAAAACAAGGGGAAGAGATGAGCAGAAACCTGTTAAAGAAGACAGATGCCAAATGATATATAAAAATGCTCTATATCACTTATCATCAGGGAAATGCAAATCCAAACAATGAGATATTACCTCACACCAGTGAGGCTGGTACACACCATAAAGATAAAAAACAACCAATGTTGGTAGGGCTGTTGGGATAAGAGACCTTTTTTCACTGTTGATGGGAGTGTCAATTGGTCTAACTTTTTTGGAAAACCAAGTAGGAATTTCTCAAAAAAAAAACCTAAGAATTGAGCTTCCATATGGCCCTGAAATTCCATTTCTGAGCCCTTGGGCCCTAAGGGTCAAAAAACTCAATTTAGAAAAGACATTTACACTCTTATGTTTACTGCAGTACTGTACACAGTAGCCCAAATCTGGAAACAACTCAGGTGCCCAAGGTCAGATAACTGAATAAAGAAACAGTGGTACTTGTATCCGATGGAATGCTACTATGTGGTGAGAAAAAAAGAAATAATGAAATTTACTGCTGTGGATAGGGTTGGAGAGTATCAAGCTGAGTGAAAGCAGTCAGAAAGAGAGGGACAGAAACATTGTACTTGCTCGGCTGGCCTGCCCCTGGGGATTGACTTTGCCCCATGCCTCTTTGTATTGCTAGAGCTCATCAACCTATTATCTTTCGAGGCTTAATTTAAGGCCTTGTCAATTTCCTTCCCCAGACCTTTCAATTTAGAACCTTTTTTATAACAGTCCAATTTGCTCTGATGACTTATTTCCTTAAATATTTACAATGGTCATTTGTCAACTAATCATATGAAATTCTCCATCTAAATTTAAGGGGTCAAATCTTTATTATATACACTTCTTTTTTTTTCTTTTTCTTTTTTGGGTCACACCCGGTGATGCACAGAGGTTACTCCTGGCTCTGCACTCAGGAATTATCCCTGGCAGTGCTCAGGAGACCACATGGGATGCTGGAAATCAAACCCGGGTCGGCTGCGTGCAAGGCAAACGCCCTACCCGCTGTGCTATTGCTTCAGCCTCCTATTATATACACTTCTGATGCATTATTTTAAATGTGTATCGAGGTGTTTTCAGTTATTTCTTGCTGGGGGTGTTGAGCCTCAACCTGCAGTGCTTTGAAGCTATTCCCAGCTCTGTAATGGGTGTCACTTCCAGCAGTACTCAGGGAACTATGTGGTGCTAGGGATAGAACCCCAGATTTCTTGCATACAAAGCATGTGTTCAACCCACTGTATTATCTTCCAGACGCCATCAAGCTTTTATTGTTTTCCATGTGCCAGACAGAAAGAATTTACTTTGTACTCGTGTTTGCATCACAGCAACCCTTAGAAATGTGTATTTTACATTTAGAAACTGAGACTCAAAAGATATTACCTCTTTCTTTAAGGCCACAGGGGGAAACCTGTGAATTTAACCTAGGTTTAACTTCAAAGACTGCACTTCTAACCACTGGATTATTCTTTTGATTGTGTGTTTTCTTTCCCTAAGTAGGTTGTTGTTAATTAAAAAATTATTTGGGGGACTTTTAGGTCACACCTGACTGTGCTCAGGGCTTGCTCCTTGCTCTGTGTTCAGGGTCCACTCTTGGAGGTGCTCAGGAGATAGTAGACTATATGCCATGTTGGGATCAAACCAGATTGGCTGCATGCAAGGCAAGTACCTTGAACCCTGTACTAACACTCTAGCTCCCCCAACTATATTTTAGTTTCTTTTATTGGGGGTTGAGGCCACACCCAGTAGTGTTCAGGGAATGCTCCTGGCTCTATGCTCAGGGGTCATTCCTGGTGGTGCTTGAGGGACCATATGCAGTGCTGGGATTAAACCTAGACTGGTCTCTTGCAAGCCAAGTACCTTACTCACTGTATCTCTCTGGCCCTTCCTAAGTAGAATTTTAAGAGTAGTGGGGCAAGAATTTTATGTTTCCTTTGTAGTTTCTTCATTGCATTACATTAGCTATTACATACGGTCAGTGCCCAAAAATACTTAGGGAATGTCTACATGGAGCTGCAACTGGTTGAAAATACAAATTATTTCAAATATGATTTAGGACCAGTCATGAAATATTGGTGAATGGAAACAAAGTTATTTGGGTCTATTTGGAAAGGGCCTGATTCAGTGATGGTGAATATTCCTATTTGACTTGATTGCTACTATAAACTAGCTTTGAGCATTTAAATGAGGCATGATCCCTACAGGAGGTAGGCACTGAATCCAACAGACAACTTTATCAGCAAGGTGGCAGGCAAATATTTATGGTATAATGCCGGCAAGTTATGCTTTTGAGCCTCAGATTTCTATTTAGTAAAACAGAATTAAATAAGTTCCCTCCTCAAATATTTCAGTATTGCCAGAATTTCATATTTAGTAGTATAACATTTATAGGCATGTGCAATATAGATCTTAGGATTTCAAAGGGATTTTCTGTGTACAGAGAATGACAAGTACCATATGATTTCACTTATATGTAAGATGTGAAAAATAAAACTAAACAAAACAAAAATCACAGAGACAGAAAACATATGTGTTGTTATTAGAAGGCTGGAGAAATGGGGGTAGGTGAAATGGGTGAAGGGGATCAAGAGGTACAAACTTCCAGCTACAGAATAAATACATCAAGAATATGTGTGTATCACAAGGACTATGATAAACAATATTACAAATGATATCATTATTAAAGAGGAAGCAAATAGACTCACTGTAATTATCATTATCAATGCATACAAATGTCTAGTCATTATGTCGTGCACCCAAGACTAAAATAATGTATGCCAGTTATAGTTCAATTTTTTTTTTGCTTTTGGGGCCACACCTAGTGGTGCTCAGGAGCTATTACTGTTTCAGTAGTGAGCCCTGGCAGCCCTCAAGCGACTATATGCATTCAGAGGATTTGAACCAAGGTGAATTGGATGCAAGGCACCTTATCCCCTGTACTATCTCTCCAGCCATATATTTCAATTTTTAAAATGATCTGTGTACAGTTAGTGATAGGGTTATTTTTCATTCTCTTGCTGACTGCATTAGAAACACCCAGTTGAGGGTTAGTGATGAGTAGTTACTGCTGAACAAAATCTAGGTAAGGTCCGTGGGTAAGATTTTAGGGGTGAGGACATCTCTTGCAGAAAAGAAAGCTAAGGAAGACCCGAGGCAGGTGGAGACTCCCGGTGCTGTTTTCCTGTCTCAACCTACCCGGCCTCCTCCAATCTTAGATGCTGACTATTAAGGTAGAAAATCCCGTAGGGTGTCTGACTCGGAAGTCTCTTTTGTCCGGCTAATAGAGGAAAATCGGAAAAGGCTGCTCGCCGCCCTTTCTGATGTTTGCCACAGCGGTCTTGGTGTTCCAAAGAAGAAGCAGTTTCAGGCTCTGCATAATTTCTTTTGCAAAGCCTAGTCGTTGAGTGTGAATTTGAGAGTGTTCTTGCGCGCGCGCCCGTGTGTGTGTGTGTGTGTGTGTGTGTGTGTGTGTGTGTGTGTGTGTGTGTGTGTAGAGGAGAGAGAGGGAGACAGACAGACAGACAGACAGGCGGAGGGAGAGGGTGAGAGAGAAGGTTTGGGAGGGCGGGAGAGAGGGAGGCGAGGAGAGAGATAAAGGGAGAGAAGAGAGCGAGATAGAAGAGAAGAGAGACACAGACACACACACACACAGAGGATTGGGGGTGGGATTCTATGACGCTACCGGCTCCGCCTCCCGGTATATATAAGCGGGCGCTTGGCGCGCAACGACCCCAAGCTGCTGCTTTGAATCCTGAGCAACCGAACTCGGCATCCCCACCCAACTCGGTTTAACTCAGCCCCACCGAAGCCGATCCGGGACTCTGCTGCCTGAGCAGGGGCTCTCTGGTAAGCCTTGCGCGAGGGCACGTGTGCTGGAGCGGGGTGGCGAGGGTCCGGGCATACCTACAATTCTCCGGCAATCCTGGCGTGCAGTTGCATCAACGCGGCCATGACCTGTTGCTAACGAGACCCCGGCCAGGGGAGTCCAGGCTCCCATCTTCGACTCAAGCCCTGACCGTTTCTGAACGGAGACCCGAGAGCCTGGGAGTTGAGTTAGGGGCACAGGGCGGCACCCCTCCTTCCTGGTGTGAGCGATTTGGGGCTGTTCTGGGGTCCCTCTTGGGGCGCGTCTCCGGATCTTTAGGTATAGAAACCCCGCCTCGCTGTCGGTGGGCAGTGTCGCGGGCGGATGGTAGTGGGCAAACATTGGCTTACTCCCCTGTGCGACCGCAGTGCCCGTTACGCGGTGTGGATTTGGTGAGGAGGGAGGGAATTGAGTCTTCGCTCACTTTTGATCGGCAGCGGAGGTCCGTCCCGTGCCTCCCCCTCCCTCCGGACTATCTGGGGACTTTGTCTATTTCATGCCCGCGGAGTGCGCGTCAACGAGTGTGACAAGGGGGTTTTCCTTAGATTGCTGACCCCTCCTGAGGGTAATTCTCTAGGAGTCACAAGGAGAACGGACAGACTGGGCTCCGCGATTTCTGATCTGGGTTCGGTATAGTTTCCCAGGCAGAGGAAGAAGAGAGTAAGCGACTAAACCATACTATAGGGGGCGGTCACTTGCCTCTTCTGAAAGGAGTCTTGCAAACCTGCTGAGGTATTATTATTCCTACTTGGACAGGAAGAAACTTGTCTTTGTCCCTTGCTTTCCTCCCCATCCCCCCCCTGCTTCTTTGCTCCTACGGGTGGGTTTTGTAATTCATCCTTGAGGAGCTTAGGGATAATGAGCTCCATTGAAGGTCTTTTGTCTTGCTTTTCACCAGATCCTAACATCCTCTTCAATTCCTGCCAGAATGCTGTGGCAGGCACTTCGCAGATTTGGTCGAAGGCTGGTACGCAGACGCACGCTGGAGTCAGACTTGGCTGAGACTCGCCTTGCCAGATGCCTGAGCACTCTGGATTTGGTTGCCTTGGGTGTGGGCAGCACATTGGGTGCAGGCGTGTATGTTTTAGCGGGTGAGGTTGCCAAAGATAAAGCAGGACCATCCATTGTGGTCTGCTTTTTGGTGGCTGCCCTATCTTCTGTGATGGCTGGATTGTGCTATGCAGAGTTTGGTGCCCGGGTTCCCCGCTCTGGTTCTGCTTATCTCTACAGTTATGTCACTGTGGGCGAACTCTGGGCCTTTACCACTGGCTGGAACCTCATCCTCTCCTACGTCATAGGTGAGATGGGGCGTGTGTGTGTGTGTGTGTGTGTGTCTGTGTGTCTGTGTGTCTGTGGATGGGAGAGAATCTTGGGTGAAGGGGCTTGGGTCTAGAAATCTGGGTGAACTGGTGAACCACGAGCTATTCATCATTAACAGAACTTTAGCACCCCTAACTGTGTGTGTTTTGGGGGGAGTGGTCACCTGTGATGGTTGAAGGAAAACATTTTCTATTTACCTCTGCCTTGGTTTCCTTAATTGGCTGGTTTTGTTTCTTCATAAAACAAGAATGTTCACCCCTCCCCCATTTGAAAGATAAATGTAACAACAAAGAAGTAAGAATAGGAGAAAAAAGCACGGATTCTTGAGGGGGTGTGGGTGCAGGGTGCTGGGGAGGGAGGGAATTTAACACGTTCTCCCTTTGCTCCCCAAGGTACAGCCAGCGTGGCCAAGGCCTGGAGCTCAGCTTTTGACAATCTGATTGGCAACCACATATCTCGGGCCCTGCAGGGGAGCATCTCACTGAATGCTCCCCAAGTCCTTGCAAAATATCCAGACTTCTTTGCCTTGGGCCTTGTGCTGCTGCTCACTGGTGAGGCCAGGGACAAGGATAATGATAATGACAGTGGGTGGGAGGTCTGAGGCATGATAAGGGCTGGGTGTACTGCATCTAGGTAAGAAACAGCTTGCAAGGAATAACCTCGGGGTTCTCGATGCCTCTCTCTTACAGGATTGCTGGCTCTGGGGGCTAGTGAGTCGGCCCTGGTTACTAAAGTTTTCACAGTGGTGAATCTTTTGGTTCTTGGTTTCATCATTATCTCTGGCATCGTCAAAGGAGACTTGAACAACTGGACGCTCACAGAAGAGGACTATGAATTGGCTCTAGAAGGACTCAATGACACTGATAGGTTAGATTCACTCCCAGGAGTTGTAGAACTGGAAACAGGATATGGAGTTGTGGGTGGGGGGGGAGCTGTGCTAAGTGATTCTGGATTGGGAGTGGGGAAAAATGGGCCTTGAACATCTACCTAAGTAATTTGGAACTAAATAAAAGGCACAGGGTTGGCTGACCTCATCCTTACATTTCTATCCCGTTTTTCACTCTAGCTTGGGACCTTTGGGCTATGGAGGATTTCTACCTTTTGGCTTTGAGGGGCTTCTCCGAGGAACAGCAACCTGTTTCTATGCATTTGTTGGTTTCGACTGTATTGCTACTACTGGTAACACATTGTATTCTGTCTGGGGTGTGTTCAAGCTACAAGAAGCCTTGGGGGTAGTAAAGGAGTGAGTATCTCCCTGCTTTATAATCTTGTATCCCGTCCTGCAGGGGAAGAGGCCCAGAATCCTCAGCGTTCCATCCCCATGGGCATTGTGGTTTCACTGTCAGTCTGCTTTTTCGCATACTTTGGTGTCTCATCAGCACTCACGCTCATGATGCCATACTACCTGCTTCAACCGGAGAGCCCCTTGCCTGCAGCATTTCTCCATGTTGGATGGTCCTCTGCCCGCTACATTGTGGCTATTGGCTCCCTTTGTGCACTTTCTACTAGGTCAGTGACAAATGTTTGCCTTCTGCTTTCAAACAGTCTCAGATTATAGCATTCATTCCTAAAGAATATCTCTTAAAAGGGTTATGGGGAAGGTGGGCCCTTCTTAATCACACAGGCTTGAGGAAAATGGCCACAGTTATTCATATCACTCTGGAATTCTTCTCTCCAGTCTCTTGGGCTCTATGTTCCCTATGCCTCGAGTGATCTATGCAATGGCAGAAGATGGCCTCCTGTTTAGCATCCTTGCCCGGATCCACAGTGGTACACACACACCCATTGTGGCCACTGTTGTCTCTGGCTTTCTCGCAGGTAAAGAATAGTCTTTGCCCTTCTCCCAGTTGTTTCTCCAGTTCCCTTAAATTGACTCTTGCTTCTCTCCTGGTTTTTTCCCCCATCAATTTCAGCACTCATGGCATTCCTCTTCGAACTAACTGATCTTGTGGACCTAATGTCAATTGGGACTCTGCTTGCTTACACTCTGGTGGCTATTTGTGTTCTTATCCTCAGGTAAGAGTCCCTTCTTCCATATAATGTGCTGTGAGTATTTTGGGATAAGGAGTGAAGTGTAGCTTCTTCCTTCTTCGCCTTCATTACTGGTTAGTCTGCATCTTTTTTTTTTATCACACCTGGCAGTGCTGATACTCCTGGCTCTATGCTCAGGGGTCTATACTGGCAGTGCTGGGAGACTATGTAATGCTGGGGATAAACCTAGGTCAGCTGCTTGTAAGCAAGACCCTTATACACTGTACTATTTCTTTGGCCCCCATACTGATTTTTCTTGAAGAATCAGGATATTCCTCCCTGTCAAAAACAACTTCTACCCTTGATGGATATGAAGAAGATTAAGTGTCCCGGGAGATGATAAAGTGACTAAGGGTTGATCTTAATGCAGTTTTCTAACTCTTATGTCAGATATCAGCCTGACCGGGAGATGAAGAATGGAGAAGATGATACAGAGTCACAGGATGAGAACCTACGTGAAGCAGAGAAGCTGACTCTGGAGGCACTATTTTGTCCACTCAACTCCACTCCTACTCGACTCTCTGGCCAAATTGTCTATGTTTGTTCCTCACTGCTTGGTGAGCAGTGTAGTTTTAATCCGGGATAGTTCTGAGGTAGTCATGATGGCAAGGAGAGTCTGTGTGATATTTGATGGCTAAGAAAGAATTAGAGAATGGGTGGTGACCATCCTTGGAATGGGGTGCCTACCATGTTCATATGAAGTGTTGGTTTTCATGTCTCTCAACTTTATTCTTGAAGCTCTAGTGCTGACTATGCTTGGCCTTGTGCTGGCGCAGTGGTCAGGTCCACTGGTTTCTGGAGACCCAGTATGGATTGTAGTGGTTGTGCTGCTCCTGATGCTTATTACTGGGTTCACTGGAGTCATCTACAGACAGCCACAGAACGCTGCTCCCTTGCACTTTAAGGTAAATGACCATCTTTTCTTCAACCAATCCATCTTGAAAGAATAGTCACCAAACAACTTGTCTATCTAATAACAAATGAAAAGGAAGAGGTATATGTCTAGGTAAACAACTTCTGTGACTTCTTTACTTCCTTTCCAGTCATATTTCCCCCAATTATGTACTCTTGGAGTCCTGATGAGGTACACTAAATGAGTGGGCTCTGAAGTGCATAATATAAGTAGGAACTGGATGCTCCTAAAACCTGGCCTGGGTAAGCTAGGGACCTTTCTCTAAGCCATTCTCATCCTGTGGTATTACAAAGGTTTTGGTTCATTTCCAGGTACCTGCCTTGCCTTTCCTCCCAGTAGTGAGCATGTTTGTGAATATTTACCTTATGATGCAAATGACAACTGGTACCTGGGCCCGATTTGCTATCTGGATGCTGATTGGTAGGTACACTCACGGGAAGAGGAGGCTTCTTGGGTATTCTATTCCAATGCCTTTCCTACGTGGTCTTGAGTTGGATGCTTATTTAAGCCTTTATAGTTCTCTCTTTCCCTACCTCATAACTATCTTTGCTCATTAGGTTATGCTATCTACTTCGGCTATGGGATGCAGCACAGCCTTGAAGAGGGCAAGCGTGACCAACCCCCTCTCAAGTTAAGGTCCCGAACAATAGACCTTGATCTCAACAGTCTCTGAACACACTTAATTTGACATCACTATGCGGGAATGCTGTCTGATCCTTCTGCACAATAAAAGAGCATTCCTTACTCCATGGTGAACTAGACTTCCTATAGTATGCTATTGGGAAGGCACTAGTAAAACTACTTATTGTAGAGTGAAAGATATATCTGCATCTTGCTGTTTCTCATTTGCTTTTTCTCTTATGCTTTCTAATTGTGCCTGTAGCTGCTCAGTGACTTTCAAAACTTACTATTAAAGGAAATGAAAAAAAATGGTCTTGTTCTTTTCTCACTCAAAATATGTGAATGGAGCCTTAATTTTAGTGTGGAGAGCTTCAGAGAAGAAGTGTCATTTGTTTTATCCAGTCTATAAAACTATCTGTTATGCCTGTTTGTTTCCTTTGGTGCAAGTTTAGGGGTGGGAAGGTGATAAAGGCAACTATGAAGTCTAGTCAGACGTAAAGAATTAGTCATAATATATATTGTCCTCTTGTTATACTGAAGATTAGGTTCTGAATAAGTAGACAGCAACATTTTCTGGGATTTTGGGGTGGACACTGATTTCAACACTGGCATTGGTCAAGGCCCACACTGAGACCATTGTCTTCTGTTCCACCCCTTTTTGTTGGACAAGTCCCAGATTCCGGTGACTGCCTCGGCAACAGAAATTTTGGCTGGGGTGTTTGACTCTGTTGGGAGAAGGGGTAGATAATAGAGGGATTTTGATAGAGGACTATGTATAGGTATAGATACTGAATGTTATAGAAGTAGTAAGGGAATAGATCAAAGCTCTACTCATACAAGAACTATTTATCCATTAACTGAATAAACATGTGGAGCTCCTATAAAATGCTAGGCTTGATGCAGGTGCTAGGGATACAGAGAGGTATACCTCATAGTCCTTGCCCTCAAGAAACATGCAATGTGGGGGACGAAAAATCAGTCAACTTGAAGCAATGTAATTTTTTTCAGGGTATGGATAAGTGCTGAGCGTTAACAACATATAAAGAACATGTTAGATATGAATTGAACAGGGGATTAAAAGGAAGAGTTTGTTGGTAAATAATTTAAAAGAAATCATTAAAGAAAAAGTTTTACTGGGGTAGGGCACATATTTTTTTCTTTTCTTTTTTTTCCTTTTTGGGTCACACCTGGCTATGCACAGGGGTCACTCCTAGCTCTGCACTCAGGAACTACCCCTGGCGGGGCTCAGGGGACCATATGGGATACTGGGAATTGAACCCGGGTCGGCTGCGTGCAAGGCAAATGCCCTACCCACTGCGCTATCTCTCCAGCCCTAGGGCACATATTTTTATGTGACTCAAGGATAAATTATATGGACTTGTGAAAGAACAAATGAATAGCCTTGGATAACATATCAGAACTTATAAATAATAGTGGGGGTAGGAGTAACCAAGCAAGGAAGATAACTGGATTTTTCAGTTCTGCAGCAGCAAGCAGGGTGACTTGGAAGAAGATAAGAGAAACCAGAGTTGTTATATAGTAGCTATTTTTGGGGGTGGTGGTGATGGGGGTAGGTGCTCAGGATTTACTCCTGGTTCTGTGCTCAGACTCCACTCTTGGTGGGCTCTGGGGACCATATACGGTGCCAGGGATCAATCCCATGTCTTCAATGGGCAAGGCAAATGCCCAACCCACTTTACTATCCCTCTGACCACCAATGATAGCTGCATTTATTATTTCTATATGTCAGATAGTGTACAAACAATTTCATTTAGTTTTTAATAACTCTATGAAGTGTTACTAATATTTTTATATAAAGGAATAGATTTTATTTTAGAAATATTTTTGGTCATATAAATTAGTATGATAAGGGCCAAAATATAAATCCAATTTTATGTTTATGCTCTGTAATCACTATGTCATTACTATTAATTATTTAGGGGTGGTCGAAGAGTATGATCAAAAATGTATGAGAGGGTGTCTAAGGGGCAAAAAAATCTTAAAATATTTGTAGCATAGATTATATAATTTTCCTTTATATACAGAGCTCTTAGAAATCAATTAAGTATACCTGATGTGAATAGTTTTCAGAAAAATAAAAAGAAACACCAATAAACATAAGAAAAATACTCAGCCTCATTTACTAAATAAATGTAAATTAAAACAACCATGAGATTTTACTTGACACACTGTCAAAAGTTGCATTGGGCTGAAGAGATACTACAGTGGGTAGGTCACTTTCCTTGCACACAGTCTACCTGGATTCCATCTCCCGGCATCCCATATGATCCCCTGAGGACGACCAGGAGTGTTCTCTGAAATGCAGAGTCAGGAGTAACCTCTGAGTATTGCCGGGTGTGACCCAAAAAACAAAAACAAAAAAGATATTTCTTTTTATTTATTTATTTATTTTTAATTTAATAGTTTATTTTTAATTAGTGAGTCAACATGAGGGTACAGTTACAGATTTATACATTTTTGTGCTCATGTTTCTCCCTTACAAAGTTTGATAACCCATCCCTTCACCAGTGCCCATTCTCTACCAAAAGTAAACCCAACATCCCTCTCCCTCCTCCCCAGTCCCGTCTCCCCCCACCCCACACTGCCACTATGGCAGGGTATTCCCTTTTGTTCTCTCTTTCTGATTAGGTGTTGTGGTTTGCAATAAAGGTGTTGAGTGGCCATTGTGTTCAGTCTCTAGCCTATATTGGGCCCGCATCATCTTTCCCCCACATGACCTCCAATCACATTTTACTTGGTGTTCCCTTCTCTGAGTTGCCCAGAATGAGAGACCAGCCTCCAAGCCATGGAGACAACCTCCTGGTACTTATTTCTACTAGATTCTTGGGTGTTAGTCTTATAGTCTGTTATTCTATAGTCCACAGATGAGTGCAATCTTCCTATGTCTGTCTCTCTCTTTCTGGCTCATTTCACTTAGCATAATACTTTCCATGCTGATCCACTTATATGCAAACTTCATGACCTCATTCTTTCTAACAGCTGCATAGTATTCCATTGTATAGATGTACCAGAGTTTCTTCAACCAGTCATCTGTTCTAGGGCACTCGGGTTTTTTCCAGATTCTGGCTATTGTAAACAGTGCTGCGATGAACATATAAGTACAGATGTCATTTCAACTATACTTTTTGGCTTTTCTGGGATATATTCCCAGCAGTGGTATTGCTGGGTCAAATGGGAGCTCAACCTCTAGTTTTTTGAGAATCGTCCATATTGTTTTCCAAAAGGGCTGAACTAGCCGACATTCCCACCAGCAGTGTAGAAGGGTCCCTTTCTCCCCACATCCTCTCCAACAGCGGTTGCTTTTGTTCTTTTGGATGTGTGCTAGTCTCTGTGGTGTGAGGTGGTATCTCATGGTTGTTTTGATCTGCATCTCTCTGATGATTAGTGATGCAGAGCACTTTTTCATGTGCCTTTTGGCCATTCGTATCTCTTCCTTGGTAAAGTTTCTGTTCATTTCTTCGCCCCATTTTTTGATGGGGTTGGATGTTTTCTTCTTGTAGAGTTCAACCAGTGCTTTATATACCCTTGATAAAAAAGATATTTCTTTGAGGGATGTAGTACAGTGGATAGATAGGGCTTTTGCCTTACATGTATCCAACTGGGGTTTGATCCTGGCACCACATATGGTCCCATGAGTCTGCCAGAAGTGATCCCTGAACATTGTACATGTGGCCCCAAAGGAAAAATAATGTATTGGGTAAGCCCAAAGGAGGATAAATAAATAGGCAGTCCTTCACATGATGGGAATATATATTCCTAACTTTGGTGGAGGGTATATGATCATACAAGAATAAAACATTGTTTTCAATCCAACTAATTTAAATTTTTCAGATATGTTTGGAGTTGGAGTGATAGTACAGTGGATAGGGTGCCTGCTTTGTGTGCCATTGACCCTGGTTGGATCCTTGGCATCTCATATTGTCCCTATCAGGACTGATCTCTGAGAACAGATCCAGGAGTAAGCCCTGAGCACCACTGGGTGTGTCCCAAAACATTCTTCTTAGACATATGTCTTCTTAGACATAGTAATGTCTAAGGATATTTACTCAGATGCTATTTCTAATAGCATAAAACCTGGAAGTTACCAAATGCACTGCAACAAAGAACTAGTTAGAGAAGTTCTATCAAGGGCCTGATAGTTCAGCAGGTAGGGGACTGCTTCTATGCCACCAACTGGGTACCCCATATCGTCCCCAAAGCCAGTCAGGAGTGATCCCTGAGAGTAAAATCATGAGTAGGCCCTGAGCACCACCAGGTAGGGCACCAAACCAAAGGGGAAAAAATAAGTTCAATCACATTCTTCCAATTGCTTATGTATATTTCCAGAAACTTTCTTTAATTTTTTTAATCGAATCACAGTGAGACACACAGAAAGTTGTTTATGATTAGATTACAGTCATATCATGGTCCAATATCTGTCCCTTCAATTGTGCACATTTTCCACCACCAATGTCCCCAGTTTCCTTCCTTGGTTTTGGGGCCAAATACGTCTGTGCTCAGGGCTCACTTCTGGCTCTGCACTCAGTCTTCACTCATGGTGGTGCTTCGACCACCTTATAGGATGCTGGGGATTAAAACTGGGTTGGCAGCATTTAAGGCAAGCACCCTATCCACTGTACTGTCTCTTAAGATCCTATATTTACTTTGCTTTTCATTAAAAAAATTCATTACATTCTTTGGGGAAATTCTTAGAATATTTGTTGAATGTCACACATTCAGAGTTTTGATACCAATTACCAAATTGATACCCAAAACAACTTGCAATAATTAATACTCCAACCAGCAATGCTCAAGAGTCTATTTTATAATCTTGCCAATTTGAGACTTTATTTATCTTTTTAACCTCTGCCAATCTGATACATGAAAAAATTCCTTTATTTGAGTTTTTTGATAATGCAATGTTTAGTATCGTCTAATATGTTTATTTGTTATTTATATTCTTTCCTCTGCAAATGGATGAATCATGATTTTTCTTTTTTGCTGATTTACTTGATTTATTTGTATTTTAAAGAACTTTTCCTTATGTCAGCTATTAATTCTCTTATCTGTTACTTATGTTGAAAAATTTATTTCTAGCCTGCAGACTTTCAACCTTGCTTATAGTGGCCACTTAGAACATTTTAATTTTTATGTTTATTTAATTATTTAAAATAATTCGCATTATTTTTACTTTTGGGGGTATTTGGACCACAAAGCAGCAGTGCTCAGGGGCTAATTCTGGCTCTGTGCCCAGGAGTGACTGCTGGTGTTGCTCATGGGACCATATGTGATACCAGAGATTTGAACTGGGGTAGGCCACATGCGTGGCAATTGCCTTATCACTACTATTATATCTCCAGACTTTTTTAAATTTTTTTCCTTTGTTTTTTTGGGCCACAACTGGCAGTGTTCAGGACTTACTTCTGGCTCTTCACTCAGGGATCACTCTTGGTGGAGCTCAGGTGACCATATGAGGGGCCAGGGATCAAACCTGGGTACAAGGCAAGTACCCTACCCACTATACTCTATCTGTGGCTCATCCATATTGTTTTTATTTTTTGATTCTGGTTTTTAGATAATGTTTATATATGTTTGTCATTTTTGTTTATGAAATAGTCACATTTTCTTTTAGAATTTTTAAGATGCAATTTAATTTTTGTTTAATCCAGAGTATATGAAATGAGGTAGAAATCGAGTTATATTTTTTGAATGTCTTACTCAGTTGTTTTATTGTTTTTCCCGGATGACTATTTTCCCTACTGATTGATCATTTCTATATGTATTTGAGTATATTTCTGGACTCTACTTTGTGCCATTTTTCTGCATAAACTATTTACTACATAATTTTACTTATGTTAGTTTTAATGTCTGACAGAGAAAGGCTTGGTCCATCATCATTTTCATTTTTAGAATTTTCCTTTCTATAATTGAATGTTTAAACTGAAAATTTTCTTCTTTAATAAATATAATGCTGCCATAATCACTGATTTGTATTCTTGGTTGTCTGTCATTTTAGTCTACTTAGTAATAAAAATTTTAGAACGTTTTCATTAGAGTCCAAGCTGTTCACCTGCATCCTGCACTGTTTCACTGTTTCTGCATCAATTGTTAACAGAAAATTTATAGTTTATACTAGGTTCAAGGAAGATAATATGTAGCATGTTGAGTGCCACTTAATGTTATTTTATTCGTTGCTCTTGTATAGCATCTTTAGAATACCTGATTCTTTTATTATCTTCTTCCCTCTACATGCTCTCATGCCTTTTAAAATTCTCACTTGTTACATCTAGGATGCCATGTAGATCAAAAACAAAACCAGTTAGAGACATCAATGCAAGTCAAGGTTTTTCATTTTTACCACACGTTTTTCTTTATTCACTGGTTCTTTCTGTGCGATGTTGTCAGTTCAGTAGACTCAACTTTGGAGTTATATTTATAGTCTATAGTAATTAACAGAGTGAGTTGATTCTTGTGTGTATAGTATAACATTGGATAATATAAGTACGCTCTTCTACCCACAATACAAATCACTGAAATTTCTTAAGATGCACATAAAAGGACTATTGTAGGTTTGAGACCTGAGGTATAATTATTTTTTTTTTTGTTCATTCATATGCTCAGTCATGTAAAAAGAAGTTGAAGTAGGGCCAGTGGCCTGGGTGGGATGATGGAAGCTGTGACCCTTATTTTGCCAACCAGGAAATAAAGCGATAGTTATCAGTGATTATTATATACAAACCATTGTTCCAGATACTTTACAAGTAGGGCATTACATTGAACCAGAAACCTTGAAATACTTTAACTCTCATTTTACAGATGAGGAAATAGACATGTTGAGATTCTTTCAGTATAACACTATCTGTGGTGCATGAAAATGCAAACAGTTACAGATACTCTATTATCCTTTTCCACTAGTCTTTTGCCCCTAGTTTAGCAATATTATACTAACAAAATAAGACATTCAAAACTGCAGAATGCTAAAGAGCAGAAATTGGATTTGAGGATGTAGCTGAGGTAGATGGTATATACCTCCTATATATGAAGCCTCGCGTCAACAATCATCCAATCTACACACTAAATATTTCAAGAAGAGGAGTTATAGAACTTTCCCTGATTTTTTCTTTTTTCACTGTATTGTGTTTATCTTTTCTTCACTGTACTGATCTAGGCAATTTTGAAGAGTGAAAGAAATTATTTTTAGAAACTACATTTTTCCACAACAAATAATGATTGAGATTCATGGTCAGGAGGCAATTTTGTGAATATTCCTAGATTTGAAGTCACAGTATCTCTTCTTCCTGCTCTTAGCAGCTTCAGGTCTGGCCTGACTGTGATGTATATGGCTTTAAAGAGGGGTAAGCAAGGAAAGAAGTTGCAGACTTTTTATGATTTGCTTTGTACTAATATTTGGGGTTCTTATAATATTAAAGGCCCCATGACTTGAAACTGTTGTCTTGGGAGTGTTCAGGAGAGGTTAACCCGCTGGTGGCAAACATCATTATAGATTTAGATGAAAGCAAACTTCATACTTACAGATTCATCCCTATAACTTTTTGTAGGTAGAATGGAACCCTTGACCTTCTGTGAACCTGTAGAGAAGTCAGAGTAGTAACTACATAGTTTCCTTCAAATTTGACAAGAATAGTGCAACAGAAGCATGCAAACTAGGTTAAGTCATAAAAACAGGGGTTTTTGGTCTCTTCAACTTCTGATATTTCTGACCTTTGTTACCCTTGAATAACCAACAGGGTATATTGGTTTATATATATTTTTCTGTATCTTTTTCTATACCTATATCATTTATATATCTTTTTATATTTCTTTTCCATCATTATTCTTTTTTTCTTTTGGTCCACATATGGCAGTGCTGGGGCTGGCTTACTTAGGAATCAAACTTGGGGCTACTACATGCGTAGCATAAACTGCAAGTTCTTTAAGCTATCTCTCTGGACCCACCTTCTTCCTTTCTAAATCACTTTCTATTTTCCTCCCTTCCTGCTTTCCCTTTGGAGGAGGGACACCTGACTGGGCCAGGGGCTGTGCTTGTTTTTGTACTGCACTCAATGCTAACTCCTGGCATTGGTGGGGGTCATATAGGGTGACTGGGATTGAACAAGGCAAGAGAAATACCCAACCACAATATGGCCCCATTCCTTTCTTTTCTTTTTTTGGGAGTTAAAACTTATGACCAGAGAACATAAGAGATGCTTCAAAAAGAAAAAAAGAAGGTCTCAAGTAATTATCTGGCTTTCTTCTCGTTCCTTAACCATCCCAATCTTGTCTCTTGTTATTAATTTTCTCTGACCTATGGGAAGTTCAGTACCATCAGTAGTCTTGGTAAAAATGTGACAACAAAAACAATCCACCTCTGCGACTTAGATGGAGCCACAGCTGTACCTTATCACAGCAATGTCAATCATGAGTGAGAGTGTTACGGGACCTTATAGGTTTTTCCTGCCTCACTCTGGGACAATTCCCAGGTAAAGGGTTTTAAGAGATTAAAAACAGAGGGGACTGGAGTGATAGCACAGCAGGTAGGGCGTTTGTTTGCCTTGCACGCTGCAGACCCGGGTTCGATTCCCAGCATCCCATATGGTCCCCTTAGCACGGCCAGGGGTAATTCCTGATTGCAGAGCCAGGAGCGACCCCTGAGCATCGCTGGGTGTGACCCCCCCAAAAAAAGCAAAAAAAAAAAAGAGACAAAAACAGAAAAATCTAGAATTGCTCCAGGAGGATGAAGTCTTAGAAAGCTTGGTGTTACTCCTTTTGCTAAAAGTTAAAGCCTGATTCTGTGCCCCACTTGCATTTCTTCAAAGATTAATTCCAAGACTGAACAGCAATAGCAAAAAAAAAAAAACACCTCTGGTCTACGTGACCACAAACCAGGGCAACAGTGTGACTGGTCACGTCTTTGGAAGGAAAATTACTAAATAGGTGGAATTCTAAAGAAGTTCTGGGAACTGAGATTCTTTAAAAAGACATACCGTTCTCACCAGCACAGTCCATTGTCTGGAGAATCAATTTAACAATGGAACAAACTGCTCTCAAGATAATTTCTCACAGTAACATATTTCCACATCGAAAGAGTAAAATGTGTCTAATTTCTTATTTTCTCTGTGAGAACTATTGTTGCTTGGACAGTCTTCACCAGCTATCCCTTTCATTAGATAAATTCCTTTGACAAAGAGGGTTTGTCCCATGGGAGTTGGGAAGAGCACTGATCTGTTCTTGCTTTCCAGTCCCTAAGGTTCATCAACACACACAGGTGCACATCAACCCACAAGAGTGCAACGCACACAGAGGGAATCTTTCATCCAGTCTTAGGGCCATACCCCACATGGGTTTTTTGAAATCTTGCCAAACACGTGGAGCTGTCCACTGCATAAGTGCATGGACTTTGCAAACCTGAGTAGCAAGGTCTTGCACATATCCCAGAAAACAGACAAAATGGTCTGCAGAAGACATGGCTTTTATCCCATGCAAAAATCATGTCTGCTTGGGGCTTTGAAGGTCTTTGATCTCCTTGCACACAAGTATTCCAGATCCACCCTATTTGACACTGAATAAAGAAAATGGGCCTGGAACATCTGCTCCCTGTTTTCCTCTCCATAGACCAGGAAGAGAAAAGACTCGGTGTAACATGTACAGGTTCTGGAGAACTCCCATTACTTCTTGATCTTATATAAGGGATCCAATATAATCCCACAGCTATATGCATATGAGCAATGACTCTGAAGAACTCCATTATTTGATGTGCCGTCTTGCCTATTGAAGGACCTCAGTCTTGGTCTTCAAGTCCAAAGACTTCAAGAGTTTGCTCTGCTGCTGTCTGAAGATCTTCAGAAGATTGCTCTAGTTGGTGGTCAGAACATGGTGCTCCATCAGTCTGAGGAGCACAAGTGAGTTCTGTATGTGCTGCTCTAGCTTGTCAAAGATCTCCAACTGGCAGTCCAGAAGAAGTTGGGCTTGGTATTACTTAAACAAGGTGAAACCTTCTGCATCAGAGATGATGAGAAACTACCTGCAGCTCCTGTTTCTTCATCAGTTTCCTCAAAAACTCAGCAAAGTCCCTAGGGTGTAGCACCATTAGCTGTTCTGCAGCCTCAACAAGGGTCTTGATGCAGCTGCAACAAAGGGTGGAGATTCCTGGGGTTGCTTCTAGATGATGTTGTTAAAAATTGTCTTTTATTTTTTATTATTTTGTGGCCACACTCAGTGATGCTCAGGGTTTACTCCTGGATCTGCGCTCAAGAATCACTCTTGTCAGAGCTCAGGGAACCATATGGGATGCTGCAATCAAACCCATGTAGACCGTATATAAGAAAAGTATATTATCTGCTGTGTTCTCTCTAGCCCTCTTTGATTTTTGTTCACTTATATTTGCTGTCTTTTCCCCTGAATCTATCTGTGAATCCTCCCTTCTCTCCATTGACCAGCCCCTATAATCTCCCCTTTAGTTCTGAGCTAGATCATCCATTCCTCTGGAGCCTGTGGTAAGAGTAGTCAATCATTCAAGGAACAGCCGAGGGCCTGCACCTTAGAGAACACGGCTGGTCTCACCCCACTTCTGATGAAAATAGCTCTCATTCTTGGAGCTATTCCAGCTCCAGTCAGCCTCCGGAATTAATCTAGGCTCTTAGCCACCTGCTCCCTTCAGCCAGGAGCAATCTGCTACCCCTTCTTCTAAGGATCTTCTTCTTTTTCTTTATTTTGAAGGCATGCTCTTCCTATATCTGGCCATCTGCATTATTCCCTCAGTGGTATATACTGCAGACTGCGATTGCAATATGCTTCCTGCATGGTTCGTATTTATTTCTACAGTGATTCTCACCTGGGCCCCTTGGAACTCCAGGATTTAAGGTTTAGATACCCCAAGTCTCTGGGATAGATGAAGAGCCAAGTACAGAGTGGCCATTGATTGACATGATGATTCAGGGAGGAGTTTCCCTGCATGGACCCTGAAATACGCATAATGTTTGTTGTTAGTATCCCTTTACCTTGGCATTCCTAGCTGAGTCATAATTTTGTTGTAGACAGATAGGTAGGGAAGTCTTGGCAATGTACTTCTGGGAAATAAAATTTAAGAAGAGATTGCCTAGCCTTGAAGTAGCCCAAAGACCTAGAGACCATATCCCTTTGAAATACAAATCATGTGCTCTTTGGAGTGGAAAAACTGAAGTACCACTCAGCTACAGAAATTCAGAAACTACAGAAGAATCTATAACATTATGAAAAGACCATCAGCAGTGCAAAAGATGAGATGATGAAGGGACTATCAACATTGCAAGGGATAAAATTATGAAAAGACAAGTTCAAAGCTTCCCCTGTGACAATGCCCAGGCTAATTTCTATGAATGCAGAGAACTACAGGGGAAAAATTGGAGAAATTGTATAAAAACGACTTCCAAAAGCCATTTGGTACTGGCTCTTTCAAGCCTGTGTTCTCCCTTGAACAAATAACTTTCTATGTCTCTTTGCTTGCTTGCTCTTTCAAGCTAATATTCTATCTTGAACACGTTTCTTCACTTCGTTCCCACTCACATCATTTTTAAAAAATTGAGTTGCCATAAGATCCAGTTACAGAACTTGTTTATTATTGGGTTTCAGTCATATAATATTCCAATAGGCTTTCCTTCACAAGTATACATTTCCGAACACCAGTGTTTGAGTTTCCCTCTTGCTACTCCCACCACAGTCTGCCTCTATGGCAGATATTTGTCTTCTCTCTCTCTCTCTCTCTCTCTCTCTCTCTCTCTCACACACACACACACACACACACCTGCTCTCTCCCCTTTAGGCAATATGGCTTGCAATGCAGGTACTGAAATGTTATCATGCTTATCCCTTTATCTCATTTTAGCAGTCAGTTCTTGTCCAGTCCCACTCACATCTTTCTAAGTAAGTGTCATTGAATAAAAACTCTTGTTATTTTGGCTCCTCATGAAATTCTTTTCTGTGAGGGAAAATCCAAAAGGCCCAGAACATCTGTGCCAAGGTTAGGATTGACTTTCCTGCGAAGAGCAATTCCCAGCTCTAGACTAAGTCCATGGCTCCTAGAGTATGATAGGAATCATCCAGGAGTCTAGCAGAACATGAGGGCTGCAGGCTCAGCCTGATGGCTGCCTAGTGGGGCTAGTATCAGTTCCACGTAGGTGGTTGCAGCAGACTTTACCAGACATTCCCAAGCCAAGCATTTCTGAGTGTGAGAGACCATGTGGTGGGTCAAGCAGAAAGGCTGGGAAAGACTCTGTTCTCGAGACTACCTCCCTCACTCCCCACTTTGCCTAGCCACCAGCAATCATTTCATAGACTATAAGGGGCTATAAGGGCTGGAAGGTCAGGTACAAATCCACTGGGTGGTCTATAACAGAAAGAAGCTGAGGCTATTCAGTTAATCTTCTCAGAGTCACCCTGAGGCAATGGAGCTTGTATAACACTCTCAGGTGTACTCTAAAGTGAAGGAAGATGAAAAAAGGGAATCATTTGCTTTGTTTTGGGGGCCACATCCTCCTATGTCCTGGGTGGAACCTAGGCATGCAAAGCATGCCCTCCAGCCATTTGAGTTATCTCCCTGCCCTTTCCCCTCCTGTTAAGATATTTTTGCTAGTTTTTGGGTCACACCTGGCTGTGCTCAGGTTTTACTTCTGTCTCTGCCCTCAGGAATCGCTTTTCGTGGGGTTGGGGGGAACTTAGAAGGTTATGGCAGCGGGGAAATCACCTAGTAGTCTAAAAGGTCAGTTCCCTGTCCACTGTACTATCTCTCTATTTCTAAATTTTAATTAATTAATATATGTTTAGAATTATATTTCACCAGCCCTCACTTCAAAATAACTTGGATTGGGAGGGAGAGATAGAACAGCGGGTAAGAGATAGTACAGCAATCCCACCAGCAGTGAAGGAGAGTCCCTTTCTCCCCAAATCCACGCCAACACTGGTTACTTTTGTTTTTTTTGGATGAGGGCCAGTCTCTGTGGTGTGAGATGATATCTCATTGTTGTTTTGATCTGCATCTCCCTGATGATTAGTGATGTCGAGCATTTTCTCATGTGCCTCTCAGCCATTGGATTTCTTCTTTGGGAAAGTTTCTGTTCATTTCATCACCCCATTTTTTGATCGGATCGGCAGTTTTCTTCTTGTAGAGTTCAACCAGAGCCTTGTATATCCTTGATATCAACCCCTTATCGGATGGGTATTGGGTAAATATCCTTTCCCATTGTGTATGCTCTCTTTGTACTTTGGTCACTGTTTCTTTTGAGGTACAGAAGCTTCTTAGTTTAACATAGTACCATTTATTTATCTCTGTTTTCACTTGCTTGGCCAGTGGCATGTCAGCTTTGAAGATACACCGTTGGCTTCAATGTTGTGGAGGGTTTTGCTGACCTTGTCTTCAATGTACCTTATGGATTGTGGTCTGATATTGAGGTCTTTAATCCATTTTGATCTGACTTTTGTACATGGTGATAGGTGGAGATCTGAGCCTATTTTTTTGCATGTAGTTGTCCAGTTTTGCCAGCACAATTTGTTAAAAAAATGCTTTTCTTGCTCCACTTCACATTTCTTGCTCCCTTATCAAAGATTAGATGATCATGTGTTTGTGGGGGGGGGGGGGTGTCAGTATATTCAACCCTGTTCCATTGGTCTGTGGCTCTGCCTCTGCCCCACAGCTTGGATACTGGCCTCACATGCTGGGGAAAAAGGCAACAGAGACAGAGAAGGGAACACCTAGTAGAGAATGTTGGGACCACCCACTCGGGTTGAAAGCTGCATACCAAAAGTAGACTATAGACCGAACATAATGGCCACTCAATACCTCTATTGCAAACTACATCCAACAGGAGAGAGAACAAAAGGGAGTGGCCTGCCACAGAGGCAGGGTGGGATGGTGGGGGTTGGGGTGGGGGTGGTGGGAGGGCATACTGGGAACATTGGTGGAGGAGAATGGGCACTATTAGAGGAATGTAAACCAAATACAAACTTCATAGTTCATAAGTTTGTCACTCTACCTCACAGTGATTTACTAATAAAAATTAAAAAAAGAGATAGTACAGCAAGAGATACTTCTTACTTTGCACAAAACTGAAGGGGTTTTATTCTTGGCATCTCATTTGGTCTGCTGAGCACTGCCAGGAGTGATTGCTGAGTGCAGAGTCAGGGTATGGCAAAAAAAACCCTACCCAAGTTTGATGAAGCACGGGGGTTGGGGGATAGCTCAATTTCACTGAAGGTGGGGATGTAGTTTCTAAGTTGAGTTTAGAGTTTCTAAAGAGTCTTGGATCTTTCCTCACGGTTCACCCCTAGATGGGCTCACGGGACTAGATGAGGTGCCAGGGATCAAACCCAGACCAGTCTATCTCTGGGGTTCTCTAAATTCTTTTATCCTTGTTTTATCTTTTGGTTTTTGGATCACATCTTAATGTGCTCTTGGCTCTGTGCTCATTCCTGGTGGTGCTCATTTTGGGGAAATGAGATCCAACTTGGGTCCGCCCCAGGTGGGACAAGTGTCCTACTCAGTCTCATCTATCCCTTCCTCTCTTCAGTTAAGTAAATTCTGTTGAAACCTGACAGTTAATCATCATTGGGAGATGGGACCTGAGGGCATTACTGAATTAGAGAAGCGATTGTAAGTGTTGGGCATCTAAGCTGTAGGTATGTAGATTTTCAACCAATTAGCAGAAGCATATGGTACTGACTATACCAATCACAAGTTACCTGGCTTTCACATTTCTTGGTTGGCTGTTTCCAGAAGGAAAACATTCTGAAGAAAATTTTCTCCAGGTCAGTTTTCTGCCATCAACTGCCCTGGTTAACTACGTTTGTCATTTATAAAAATTTCCTCAGTATTTTTTTGGACAAGGGGAACAATTTGACTGGGAACAAATTGAGAAATTGTAAGATAAAGGACAGAATATTAAGTATTTTCTTTTTTCATAGACTTGAGCCAGACGTGTAAAAATGTTGATTTTCATTTTGCAGACTTTAAAGGTATTTCACTTTTAAGTAGTTAAAGGACGTGTCAAACTGCTACCTTGTCTAAGACCTTATGAATATATTGTGTTTTCAATTTTTTAAAACAATCTTTCACTGGAAAGTCCATAGTTCCCAGTTTCTCCATTTAGATACCAGAAAATCAAAGTAGATGTTTAAGACACTGAAACCCTTTTATAAACTAGTGTAGTAAAACAGAATTCACAACTCATAACGTATTTTCTCAAGCTTTTTTTGAATGGGAAATAACATTGATTTTATCTGAAATAGAAATATGCTAATTAAAATATATGAAGCAATAGTATAGTGGGTATGTTCTTGCCTTGCATGAAACCAACCTGAGTTCCATCTAGGGGACTTCATATGGTCCCCTAACCTTCCAGGAGTGATCCCTGATCACAGAGCCAGGAGTATGACCTGAGCACCACGAGGTGTGACCCCCAAGCCGAAAAAAGTACATTAAATTATTGCAAGGGCAGGAGAGATTGTTTAAAGAGCTGGAGCTCATGCTTTGTATGTAGTAGGTCTGAGTACCATCCCTGAAACTGCCAGGAATGACCACCAAACACCCAGGATGTGACCTAAACTCCCCCCGCCCAAGGGAATTGCATGATCCTAAAGTGTCTTTTCATAATAGTTGGTGAAAAATAGACTTTATGATGTGTAGTTTTAGGTTTATCTTGATTTTTTTTTAAAAATTGGTATTTATAAGGTTTCTCTTTTGTTTGTTTGCTTTGGGTCACACTGTTATGCTCAGGGCTTACTCCTAGCTCTGTATTCAGGGGCTTGGACAATAATTTATGGGGATTATTAAAGGAATTTTACTGAGGGCCCAGGAGATAGATCAAAGGGTGGGATGCGTTCTTGGTATACTCAAGGTCTCAAATTCAATCCCTGGAATCTCATGCTCCCACCAGGATCCATAGGTATGGCCCTTGTGGCCCCTGAGTACTGTTATGGTGGCCCTGGTGGCCCCAGCACCACTGGCCCCAAGCACTATCACACATCATAGTGCAAAACTTTGAGTCATCCTGGGGGGCCTCTGAGCAGTGCTAGGGAGGCTCCCAAAAGCAAATCAAAGCAAAGCAAAAATCCATTTGATTAACAAGATCACTATCGTCTCTATTAATGCCAGTTATAGGAATATTTATGATATTTCTTCTGAGGACATGTTCAGACTTGTGGTACATTCATAAACACATAAAGATGAAATATATTGTAACCAGGGCAGATACAAATGTGTGATTTTAAAAAGTTTTGTTGATATATTGTTAATGCTTGTTATTTGAAAACAAAAGCAGCAAAGCCCACCAAGACCTACATTAGATTTTAATTTAGTATATAGTATCTTGAAAGTACAAACTTGGAATGGGGTTTATGATTGAATTATATGCTACTTGAGACTCTTTATTTATTTAAACATATGCACGAAAGTGTAGAGAAAAATACAGTGAACAACCAACCACTGTTTTGTTGAATCTTAACAGCTTCCCTATGCTTCAGATATTGTTTCAAACAACCAAAAGATTACACATGTCACTTTTAATTTAATCTTTTAATATTATTTATTTTTTAGTTTTTGAGCCATACCCTGTGGGGCTCAGGGCTTACTTCTGGCTCTCTGTTCAGAGATCACTCTTGGCAGGCTCGGGGGACCATACAGGGTGCTGGGAATCGAACCCAGGTAGGCTGTGTACAAGACAAGCAACCTACCCCCTGTACTATCATTGTGGTCCCCTAATGTTATCATTTTATAATGACATTTAATTTATATTCCTCTAATAACTAGTGAGGTTGGGTATATTTCCATACATTTCTTTCCCTATTTGAGTATTCCCTTCTTTATGTGTATCTTATTTAGTCAGATTTTGTAAAAATGGATCATGTATCCAACTCATATCTTTCTTAGGGAGAATTGATTAACATCCATTTCTTTGTACCGCAGATTCCATTACATTTCAAAACCCAAAAGGAATAGAATTTGGTCTAAGTTTTTGCCTATTGGTACTAAATAAATGTTCATTCTTTCCCTGCACAACAGCTCTTCAACTATATGAAAATAAGTATGCTATCTGGGAAGTCTCTTTAAGTTCAGGTATTCTCAATTTACCCATTTATTTCTCATATTACTTGTATTTTAGTCCCTTTTTATTTTGGATGCTGTCCTCTGAACATGCTCTATTCTTTCCATATTATCTTAATATTATCCTTAAAGTGTGGTACCTACAACAGAATACACTGTTCTCTAGGTTTGATATGAATCATCATTATCTTTAGATACTGAAGTAGCTAAAATTGAATTTGCTTTTTTCTCTTTTGGGGATATGGGAGATAGTCATACCATATCACAGATTCATTTTGAGCACTTAGTCCCCCAAATACTTTCTCATTTTGGGGGGCAGAGCTCAGGCTGCTTGGAGACCACTAGAGCTACACCTTGTGATGCTGGGGGAATGTAGTGTTTGGGATCAAGCTTACAACCTTACACATGCAAGGAATTTGTTCTATTTGAGTCACATCCTAGGCTCCAGTCTTATATATGTATATACACGTATATATACATTAAAATATATTTATATACTTGCCTGTGATATTGGTGCAGTTAGTTTAAAGGACTACTTAAATGCAGGAGACTAGAATTATTTTCTTACGTTAATCCCATTGCTACATTTTGAGATTTTGTCCCCTCTTAATTATATTATCTACCATGTTTCTTATCTCTTCCTCTCAGCTTCACCCAAAGTTTTGATAACATTGTTAAATAGGACAGGGCCAAGGACAGAAAATTGTGCCATTAGCAACCTTACCTGAGATTGAGACCAATCCATTAAATGGCATGTTTTGGGTATGTTTGCTCAACCACCCTGATTTGTTCTTTCCAAAATCTGGCAAGTCTCTTATTCTAGTTTTAGGTTCTTTATTCCTAATTTAGAACTTCTTGTTCCTCTCTTTACAGGACTCTGTATATACACTTTTGTTATTAACACTCCTGTTAATTCTTCTGTCTCCTAAATTTATTGAAATAAAATTGACATGTAATATTGTGTAAGTAGGGTTAGGAATGATTAATCTGGCCTGAGCACTGTAGTCTAAGTCTGTGGCGAGATATCTCCAGGAGAGCCACCTTACGAGCTCAATGTATCTCTTACTGTTTCCAATCAAAATAACTAATATTTTGAAGTAGATTTAAGATGTTAATAAAGTTATTTGACTAAGGAAAGGAGAAAAACACCTTAAATGGTATTTTGCCCATGAGCAAAGAAAGAGCTTTCTTATGTTGATTTTGCTGCCTGCCTGCCAGAGTGTGGTGACTAGCCCCCATACTGGGAGTTGGAGAGAAACAAGAGAGAGACCAGGGCAGCAAGATGGAGTACAGAGAGGCTAGTAAGGGAGACAGAGGGAGAAGAATGTAGGGAAAGAATGCAGGAGCAGGGGCGTGGAGAGTCAAGAGACCTGGCTGCGAGAGGGGGAGTGGAGAGATGAGCAGGAGAGAAAGGAGGAGACAGGAATGAAGGGCAGTGGGAGAAAGGAATAAACAGCAACTGATCATCAACCAGCTTGTTTTTTTTCAGGACTATGCCTGTAGGTGCTCTGAGGACCAGCCATGTAGTGCTGAGAGTGAGCATGCACCTTCACCCCCCAGACTGTCTCCCCAGCTCCTGACTTGCGGGGAAATACCTAGGAGTGGCTTTGCTGAGCTTCAAGGTGCGCTTATATTCAAAGCTTTGCAGGTTGTCTACATTATTTCCTTTTTGAAGAATAGGTTTCAAAAATCTTTCCAGACTCCAAATTTTGGGGTCTGGAGAGATATTTTGGTATTTTTAAACAAATTTTGGGGTAAGATGGGTAGGGCCTTGCCTTGCATGCTGCCAACGCGCGTTCCCTGGCACCACATATGATCCTCCTGAGCCTCTCTAGGAGTGATCCTTGAGCACTGAGCCAGGGGTTAACCTTCAGGGCACCGCTGGATGAAACGCTTCCCTGCTAAAAAAAAAACACCAAAATGAAATTTTGCTTTAAGGGATAGGGGCCAGGGATGTGGCTCAGTGATGTCGTGTCTGTATGTCTTGTATGTTGTAATAAACTAAGGCATGCAGACGAGGGTGGGTACACTCCTGGGCTCTCCCGGCGGCTCTGTCTCACCGCCCACGTTCGGTGCTCTGGAACCGCAGTGTGTGGACTGTATCGGGACGGCCGGTGGTCAAGGACAGGCGAAGGAAGAAGGAGGACCAAGCTGGTTGCTGATTAGTTACCGTTTATTCAATCTTCCATCTTTCTTATCTCCCGCACTCCCAGCTCTGGCCTCTCTCTCCATCTACTGCCGCCTCTCTTCTAGTCTCTCCTCCCTTTTTCCTCTCTCGCCCTTGCCCCTAGGTTACACACTGCCAGGTAGCAAAATCAACATAATAAAAGCCCTTCCTGAGGGCTGTCAGGTTTAAAGGGAGCACAACCTAGGGGCATTCCAAAGCCCTTCCTGACTGCCAGTAGGCAAAATACCTCTTAAGGGTTTTTTCTCCTCTCCCCATTCCAAACACTCATTAACATCTTAATACTAGTTATTTTTGCATGGACATAGCAAGAGATACATTGAGGCTTGCAAGGCAGCTCTCCTGGCAACATCTGCCACAGGCTCAGACCACAGCACTCAGGCCAGATTAATCATTCCTCACCCTAGCAGGGTCCAAATCTAGTTATCACTGTTTGGATCATGACAACATTTGTCCATGATAAAGCTCTTAACTTATAGTTAAGCATTAGGCACTTTGGCCAGGCCCATCTCGATGCCAGGGTAGCACACAACTCACCGCTTGCCCTGGGTCCATCTCATCCCTCGTCGGGACCCTGATTTTGGGGGTGCTAGGAAGTAAGGGAAGCTGAGGCTTAGGTATTGAGAAAACAGATGCCTAGGAGGAAAATATCACGCAGAGTCAAATGACTCCCAGGTTACAAAACCATAACATTTGCTAAGTCTTCCTATGTCCATACAAAAAGGACATTGCTCTGAATAAACTATGCAAAGAACTCAAGTAGAAGAGAAAAACATTATTTACAAGTCAACAGAGCACTAAGAAAGAAGCTACAAATAAACAAAGAGGAATATGGAGCACTGTAACGGGAGTAACCCAATAAACCTAAACTACCTGAGACTATGTTATCCTACAGTATGTCTTGCCTGTATGTCTTGCCTGTAGGAACCTGGGTTTAATTCTTCCACATTGCTAAAACAAAAATAAGAAATAATAGCTACTAGATGGACTATGGAGGGTATTCCTAAAGTGCCTAGACTAATTCAGAAAAAAATTCTTATCATGGGGCTGGAGCAATAGCACAGTAGGTAGGGCGTTTGCCTTGCATGTGGCTGGCCTGGATTCGATTCCCAGCATCCCATAAGGTCCCCTGAGTACCGTCAGGGGTAATTCCTGAGTGCAGAGCCAGGAGTGACCTCTGTGCATCGCTGATGTGACCGTAAAAGCAAAAAGAAATAAAAACTTATCTTGACAACCACCCTGAGTATGCAAAAATAGAAAGCAAGTTAATATGGGAACAGCAAAAAATTGAGTGGTATTAAAGAATATATTTATTAGTAAGTCACATTGCAAAAATGTATAGGAAAACAGAGTGGGAAAGCAATGGGGGACGTTGGTGAAAGAAAGTGGACACTGGTGAGGGGATCGGTTTTGAAACATTGCATGGCTGAAACCCAATCATGAATAACTTTGTAACTTCACAGTGCACAACGGGTTGGGCATTTGCCTTGCATGTGACCAACCTGGGTTCGATTCCTACGTCCCTCTTGGAGAGCCTGGCAAGCTACCGAGAGTATCCTACCCGCATAGCAGATCCCGGCAAGCTACCCGTGGCATATTCAATATGCCCCAAAACAGTAACAATGTCTCACAATGGAGATATTACTGGTGCTTGTTCGAGTAAATCGATGAACAACGGGATGACAGTGCAGTGCTACAGTGATAATATAATTAATCCCAAGAGTTCTCAACATTTAGAGTTATTTCATCTTAAAGAATTTTGACTCTTGAGACCAGAGAGACAGCTTAATAGATTGGAGTTCATGGCACCACATATTTCACTGAACACCACCAAGAGTGACCCCTAGCACCAAGACAGTAGTGTCTGAGTAGCTTCAAGTGTGACCCCCCACATTAAATAGTAAGAGGGAACAGGTGAAGTTAGTTCTTTAAAGTTTTTTCATTTAAAAAATTATTATTTCTATTTAAAATTTTTTATTGAATGACCATGAAATACACAGCTACAAAGTTGTTAATGATTGGGTTTCAGTTATGCAAATGTTCCAATACCTGTGCCTTCAACAGTGTATATTTCCCACCAACAATGTTCCCAGTCCTTCCCCCTTTCTTGTCCTCCCAACATCCTACCTCTATGGCAAACACTTTTCCTCTCCCTCTTCTCTCATTTTGGGTATTATGGTTTGCAATACATGTACTGAAAGTTTATCATGTTTGTCCTTTTATCTACCTTCAGCACTCAGTTCTTATCCAGAGTGCTTATTTTCCACTATCATTGTCATAGTGATCCTTTCTCTATCCTAACTGCTCTCCCCACCTCAACTTGTGGAAAACTTCCAACCATGGACAGTCCTCCTGGCCTTTGTTTCTACTGTCTTTGTGTATTAGTCTCTTACTATGCTTTTTTATGTCTCACAAATGAGTGCAATCACTCTATGTCTGTCTCTTTCCTTCTGACTCATTTCATTCAACAAGCTGCTCTCCATGTTCATCCATTTATAGCAAATGAAATTAATTTTAATGTAATACTTTTAATAGTATATTTTAGCCCCACACATCCAAAATATTATTACTGTATCACAGTCACTGTCATCTCTTTGCTCATTGATTTGCTCAAGTGGGCACCAGTAACGTCTCCATTGTGAGGCTTGTTGTTACTATTTTTGGCATACCCAATACACCATGGGTAGCTTGCCAGGCTCTGCCATGCGGGCGAGATACTCTTGGTAGCTTGCTGGGCTCTCTGAGAGGGGTGGAGGAACTGAACTCAGGTAGGCCGCATGCAAGGCAATACCCTACCCACCATTCTATCGCTTCAGCCCCCCAAATATCATAATAAAATTTAATAAGTATGCAAAATTACTGAGTTTTTTTTTGCTTTTGGGGCCACATCCACCTGTATTCATGGTTTATTCTTAGTTCTGTGCTCAGGAATCACTCCTTACAGGGCTTGGGTGACCATATGTGGTACTGGGAATTGAACCTAGGTCAATGAGTCAATTTGCCATGTGTGCAAGTCAATCATTCTACCTGCTATGCTATCACTCTATTCCCTACTGATATATTTTAATACTAATTCTGGTGTTCATTTACTATAAAATCTTGGGAGTAGAACTTTACGCCTCTATTTGTAAGACTCACTGTACCCACCACCCAAGTTCTAGTGTCATTCCCAAGGTCAGATTGACCTCCTCTACTCTTTTCTGCCTTCTAATTTATTTCCCTTTCTCTCTGACAGTTGCCACAATGAAAAAAATAAATCTATGAATCATAAAATAGGTGTTTCTTGTTCTTTAGTGGATTATAACTTTCTTGTGGGGGCTATACCTGGCTGTGCTCAGAGATACCCCGGCTCCATACTCAGGGATCACTCCTGGTGGTGTTCAGAAGACCATGTACCATGCAGAAGATCAAACCTGGATTGACACTGTACATGCAAGCATCTTACCCTCTGTACTCAGCAGTTTTCAGCTAATTATAGAAGTGATTCTAGCGAATTTTAGAATTTAAATTTTTTGAGAGGACAGACAGATAATATAGTGAATTGGATGCTTGCCTTGCACACAGCTGACCTGGATTTTTCCCCTGGCACTGTTAAAGGGTTCCCCAAGCCCATTCAGGGGTGATCCTTAAGCACAGTTCCAAGGAAAACCCTGAGCATCACCAGATGTGGCTCAAAACGATCACAAAAGTTATTTTGATTTGCTCTTTCAAGCCTATAGTCTCTCCTCATCACTGTCACTGTCATCCCGTTGTTCATCAATGTGCTCGTGCAGGCACCAGTAACGTCTCCGTTGTGAAACTTGTTATTGTTTTTGGCATATTGAATATGCCATGGGTAGCTTGCCAGGCTCTGTCAAGTGGGCAAGATACTCTCAATAGCTTGTTGGGCTCCCCAAGAGGGGCGGAGGAATCAAAACCGGGTCGGCGGTGTGCAAGGCAAATGCCCTACTCGTTGTGCTATCGCTCCAGCCATGAATACATATTTCTCTTCTCTGCTTTTTTTTCACTCTAGAAGCCCATGTTCTTTCTTTTCCTCTCTATCACCACAACTCTTTATCTCTAAATTTCCTTCAATAAAAATTATTTTTCTTCACCAAAAATTTTATTGGAGGATAAGTGTCACTTATTGGGATCAGACCAGGTGGCCACCGGTCTTGAGGACCTGTATATACTGGTCAGATTTTTTTTTGGTTTGGGGGTGACTCCCAGCAGTGCTCAAGGGTTACTCCTAGAATTTTACTCAGGAATCACTGCTAGCAGTGCTCAGGACACTATATGGAATGTCAGGGATCAAACCCAGTTGGTCAGTTGGTTATGTGTGAGACAAATGTACTATCTCTGTACTACTACTCTCTGGCCCTCTTGATAAGTATTTTTTCTCCATGTTTTCCGCTTGATCCCAGAGCCTCATGAGCCTTTTATTTTCTTGACAATAGATCTTTGCATTCTTCTTCCTCTTCTCAGGATGGTTGTCACTAGTCCTTCCAGTGGTAAACCAATTTCCCCAGGTATGCAAATATTTGTTTACTTCAGAGGCACAACCTAGTAGGCACCAGGACGATCTTATGCATTTTCGTAATATAGAGCTACAAGGGATTGGACTGGAGAGATGGCTCTAAGGGCTGGTGCACATGCTTTGCATGTGGGGGCTCCTTATTCAATTCCTGGAACTGCAACAGAAATAGCCTCCCCTTACACTCCACATCACTAGGCTTGGCCTCCAAACAAAAACAGGGTTTGTGGGTTGGTCCCACAAAACTCAAGGTAGCTTGGCCTTCCTCCTTTGTACTGCGAGCAAATTGCCTCCCACATGGCCCTAGAAGCAGGAGGGCTCCGAATTGTAGAAACCATGGAATACTCAGTTTGAACTAGCTGCTTTGCAAGTTTCAGTAGCTACATACAGTTTTCCTAACAGACATTAGGAGAACTCACTTAGGACAATTGTCTCTTATTGACTCTCAAAGGACGTCATTAACTTGGAAGCCACCCCAAATTGTCTTTTCACCTTCCTTTAAATGCCACAATGAGATGCTCACATTAGGAGTGTTAGAATTCTTAGGAAGTATTCTGTGAGAGGATGAAGTAGTTATGAACATAGCTTCTATTTGGCCCATGCAGAAAACTCATTGAGAAACGCATTGGGGTCACTTGACACAGACATTTTATTTTTTTGGTTCTGGGGCCACACCTGGCAGAGCTCAGGGCTCACTCTTGGCTTTGCAATCAGGGATCATTCCTGGTGGTGCTCAGGGGACCATGTGGGGTGCTGGGGAATGAAATTGGGTAGAGCACATACAAGGCAAATACTGTTCTAGCTGAACTGTAACCCTGGCCCCTGTATATCCTTCTAAAATTTTCTGTCACTTTCCTCAGTGATATATAACTGTTTGTGGTTGTTTGAACCCACTTTGGTTTTCAATACCTCTTTGATTATTTATTTAATTTTATTTTTGGATGATTTCTTATGCTGCACCTCCTAGTTTTCAGGGCTTACCCCTCGCTCTCTACTCAAGGATCACTCCTGTTGGGGCTTGGGAATCATATATGGTGCCACGTATCAAAACCCAGAAAACCTCATGCAAGGCAAGCACTCTGTATGCTATATGATTGCTCTGGTTTCTCTTTTTTTATTTGGTATGTTGTCTGGAAATCTCTAATTCATCCAAGTCTCACTTCAGATATCACTTCAGTGAAGCCTGTCATGCCATTCCTATATTACAACTTTTAAATGATCTAATTGTTTATTCTTTTATATTTCTTTAGTATTTTGAAATTATAGCATATTACATATATTGTAAATATTTTTATTTTACCTTTTTATTATGATATGGGCTGGATAGCACATATGGAGCGATAGCACAGCAGTAGGGCATTCACCTTTCACGTGGCTGACCCGTGTTTGATTCCTCTGCCCCTCTCGGAGAGCCCGGCAAGCTACCGAGAGTATCACGCCTGCATGGCAGAGCATGGCAAGCTACCCGTGGCATATTGGATATGCCAAAAACAGTAACAATAAGTCTCACAATGAAAGACATTACTTGTGCCCGCTTGAACAAATCGATGAGCAACGGGATGACAGTGAATATGATATATATTTAACCTTTAATATTATTATTTGGGGCGGTTGGGCCACACTTAGAAGTGCTTGGGGCTACTGCTGGCTCTGTGCTTGGAGTGTAGGGTAACCCCTGGTGATGCTGTTTAGGTGAACAGACAGTGCTGGGGATCAAATCTGAGCCTCCTTCAAGCAAAGTATGTGGTTAGACCTTTGAGCTCTCTCTCTTGCTATATATATATATATATCACTGTCACTGTATCACTGTCATCCCATTGTTCGTGGATTTACTCAAGCGGGCACCAGTAACGTCTCCATTCCTCTATTGGCAGGAGCTTTTCTTTTCTCTCTCTGTAGTTTTAGTGTATTGCATATGGCAGCCAGTTTTATCAACACTATTTGTTGAAGATACTTTCCTTTTTCCATTGTATGTTTTTATTGTCTTTATTGCAGTTTAGTTGCCTGCATATGTGTGACTTCATTTCGAGATTTTCTTTTCTTTTCTTAAAAAATGTCCTAGTGGAGATATGGGTGCTGAAATACTGTGTGACTAAAATCTAATTATGAAAGCTTTTTAAGTGTCTATCTAACAGTGATTTAATAAAAAAGTTTAAAATATTCCTTAATTAATACATTTTTGCCACACCTGGTTGTTTTCCAGGGCTTACTCCTTGCTATATACTTCTGAGCTTGGGGGATCATGTGTGCCAGGGATCGAACTGGGGTTGTCTTCATGCAAGGCAATAACTTTAACTCCTGTATTGTTAGTCCATCTGGGTTTTCTATTCTATTCCATTGATCTGTGTGTCTGATTTTGTTATAATAGCATACTGATTTAGTTTACTATTGCTTTGTGGTACAGTTTTACAGCAAGGCATGTGATGCTTTAACTCTTTGGGGTCTTTTGTAAATCAACTCCAATTTTATATTTATTTATTTATTTATTTATTTTAAATGTAGGATTACTGCTATTTATTCAGCCACTGATTAAGCTCATTGAATTGGGTACGAACTATACATTACTTTATTCAGAATGTAATTGCATTTTTTATATTATTCTGCCATTTTTTAATCACCATGAGACACAGCAACAAATCTTTCCTGTTAGAACTTCAGTCACACAATGATCGACTCCACCAACCCTCCACCAGTGCACATACTCCACCACCAAGAACCCCAGTATCTCCCCATTACACCCCTCCTCCGTCTCCAATTTTAGAATTGTTCTATTTTTTAAGTATGGCATTGGTAGTTTGATGGGGATTATGTTGGGCCAGTAGATTGTTTTAGGTAAGATGCTAGTTTTAATACTTCTTATTCTCCATCCATGAACATGGGAACTTTCTATTTGTTTGTGTTTTGTGTGTTTCTTGTTTTCAGTGTATATCTTTCACTTGTAAGTGGAATTGTTTTCTGATTTTACCCGTACTCATTGTGTACAGAAATATGGTAGAGTTATGTATATTAATTTTGCATTCTGTTTTTTTTTTACTGAATTCAATTATTTTTAGCTATTTTATTGTGTAGTTTCTAGAGTTTTCTATACACATCAACATAATAACTGAAAATAACCACTATTATTATGTATTTTCCACTGGATTATTATTCTTTGGCCATACCATTAGTACTCAAAGGCTACTCATTGGTCAGTGCTTGGAGATTACTCTTGGTGGTATTTGGCAGACCATGCAGTGCTGTGCAGCCAGTTAGAGATTCCTGGTTTTCCGTTTTGGGCTTTTATGATATATTATTCTTGCCTAATTGATATTTCTAGATATTCCAAAATTATGTTGAAAAGTAGTGGTTAGAATGGAAATCTTGATCTTATTCCAGATCTTAAGGGAAATGCTTTCAGTTTGTCACCCTTGAGTATTATTGTTGTAGGTTTGCTATTTATGAGGTATATTGTGTTGAGGTATTTCCCATCTATTCCCAATTTATTTAGCGTTTTTTTTGTCTTAGGGATACATCCTGCAGCGTTCAGGACTTACTCCTGGCTCTATGCTCAGGGATAACTCCTGGTGGGCTCGGATGACAATACCGGGTGCCAGGGATTGAGCCCGGGGCAGTCACATGCAAGGCAAGCACATTACTTACTCTCTCTCAGGCCCATATTGAGCATTAATAAAATAGTAAATGGATGTTGTTGAATCTTGTAAAGTGCATTTTAAGTATCTATTGATATATAGCTAGATTTAAATATTCTGTATTGCTCTGGTATATTACATTAATTTGCAAACTTTAAAATCACTTCTGTATCCCTGGATAAATCTCAATTGGTCAGGATAAATGGTTATCTAAATTGTTTGTTCTATTAATTTTTTTATGACTTTGTAAGGATTTATCGCTCTTTTGTATATCTGGCTGTGTTCAGGGTTTACTCCTAATTCTGTACTCAGGGATCACCCCTGGTGGGCACAGAAGACCAAATGGAGTGGTAGGGATAGAACCCAGGTTGGCAACATACAAGACAAATGCCCCACCTGCTGTGCTATTGCACAGTAATGTCAGCCAGAGACTGGCCTCATCTGGGATGGTGGAGAACAGCAAGTAGAAAGCTAGGAGCTGTGATGTGGGCTGGATAATATCTATTTTCATTTTTCATTGAGTCATCGTGAATTGCAAAGTTATTCATGATTGAGTTACAGGCATACAAATATTTCAACACCAATGCCTTCCCTCTACCAATGTCTCCAGTTTTACTCCCACCCCCCTCTTCTCTCTGTGGTAGGCACTTTTTTACCTTTACTCTTAGGTTCTCTTGGTGGTTTACAGTACTATTATTGATAGAGTATCATGCATATCACTTTAGTGTTCCTTTCCCGTCCTATTCTCTGCCCCCTGGCCCCTGTGCCAGTGCCATACTTCCTACAAAGATCAGTTTTCATGATCTTTGTTTCTATTGCCTTTGGGCGTATGTTATTCCCTGACTATGTTTCTTGATATCCTGCATGCTAGATCATTATTCGTCCCTCTTCCAACTAATTTCATCTCAGTATGATATTCTGCAGATCCATCCACATAGCAGCAAATTGTATACTTCCATCTTCCCTTACTATCATTGTGTACATGTACCGCAGTTTCTTTTTTTTTTTTAAATTTTTTTCAGCATTTTATTCTTGTATCTATCCCTACTATTTTAAGAAATTAGGTTTTTCTGTTAACTCTTGATATCTCACTTTAGGCAATGTTCTAAAAGTGAGTGAAATTTAACTTTGATAGTCCTCAATGCAATAGGTTTTTTCATGCAAAAATATAAATAACAGGAGAAAGAAATATAACTAGCTGTGAATTCCATAAAATAACCTATACAATATTACATTTTCATTAAAGTGCCATTAGAGATACAACATTCCTAATGAATAAATTCTTACTACCCATAACTATTATAAATGATGCAAAGATTTGTACATTAAATTTTATTTTATATTTTAAATTTTCTATTTTTTTTAAAATTTATTTATTTTTAATTAGAGAATCACCGTGAGGGTACAGTTACAGATTTATACACTTTTGTGCTTATACTTCCCTCATACAAAGTTTGGGAACCCATCCCTTCACCAGTGCCCATTCTCCACCACCCGTAAACCCAGTGTCCCTCCCACCCTCCCCAATCCCATCTCCCCCCCACCCCACCCTGCCACTGTGGCAAGGCATTCCCTTCTGTTTTCTCTCTCTAATTAGCTGTTGTGGTTTGCAATAAAGGTGTTGAGTGGCCGCTGTGCTCAGTCTCTAGCCCTCATTCAGCCCGCAACTCCCTTCCCCCACATGGCCTTCGACTACAATGTAGTTGGTGATCGCTTCTCTGAGTTGACCTTTCCCCGGAACGTGAGGCCAGCCTCGAAGCCATGGAGTCAACCTCCTGGTACTTATTTCTACAGTTCTTGGGTGTTAGTCTCCCACTCTGTTATTCTATATACCATAGATGAGTGCAATCTTTCTATGTCTGTCTCTCTCTTTCTGACTCATTTCACTCAGCATGAAACTTTTCATGCCCATCCACTTGACTACAAAATTCTTGACCTCCTTTTTTCTAACAGCTGCATAGTATTCCATTGTATAGATGTACCAAAGTTTCCTCAACCAGTCATCCGTTCTGGGGCATTCGGGTTTTTTCCAGATTCTGGCTATTGTAAACAGTGCTGTACCGCAGTTTCTTTATCCAGACATTTATTTCTTGACACTGTGCTATTTTCAAATTATGGCTATTATGAATAGTGCTGCAATGAACATAGGAGTGCAAATATCTTTATTGCATGTGGTTTTGGTGGGAATGTTGACTGATTCAGGTTTTTTTTGAAGTTTTAATGAAAATTTTATTACACAGTCATAATGTTATCTATACGGCACCAAATCCCAATGATAACTAAATACAGATCAACATGGTGAACCAGAAAGACTCTGGCAATTATATGGATTCTAGCATTTCATGTGATTTAGCTTTTAAGGAATATAACATAGTCATTACTCAGAAAACTAGGAATTGAAATTTCATATTCCATATTATTCCAGTAATTCCATTTTTGATATATTTATTATTATTTTCTTTTGGAGTGAAACATGACATTTGCTCACAGGAAATTCTTGGTTTGGTGCTCAGAGGTTGTTCTTGGTGGTGCTTGTTCTTTGATGCTGCACTAGGAGTCAAAACTGGGCCTCTTGAATGTAAAGTATGTGCTCCAGACCATTGAGCTATCTCTGACATGGATTCTGCTTTATAAAATTCATCCAAGCACTCTTTGTGTTTTGATTGAGTCAAGATCATTCACTTTTCAGTGATTCTTGATATCATAGGGTTCACTGTCATTGTAACTTTCTTTAGTTCTGATTATTTTTTGCTTTTGTTGCTTTTACTCTTTTTTATATTTGCCTTTTTGGGGGGCACAGTGTTTACTCCTGGCTCTGAGCCCAGGGATCACTCCTGGTGGGCTTGGAGGGCCATATGGGGATGCAGGCATCAAGCCCGGTTATGCCACATGCACGGAAAGTTCCGTACCTGCTGCACTATCTCTCCAGCTCCTATATCTGCATGCTTTTCCATGCAGATGGTTTTCCTTGGTGATTTTCTACCATTAAATTTATTTTCAAAATATCTACTCCAGAATTTTGCCTTGTGGATGCCATGATGGCTTGTATTAAACATATTGAAAAGTATTTTTCTGTGCTGGTGTTGACATCATTTGATTGCCCTGATTCAGTCTTTTTTCTTCCTCCCCTTTAGCTTTTGTTTCATTATTATTATTATTGTTATTATTATTATTTGGTTTGGAGGCCACACCTGTCAGTGATCAGAGATTATTCCTGGTTCAACACTCAGGGTTTACTCCTGGCAGTGCTTTGGGTCTATATGGGATGCCAGGGATCGAACCCGGGTTTGCTTTACTCTCTGTACTGTCTCTTTGGTTCTTTTTTGTTTCATTTTGTTGGTATTTCGGTGCTATATTACTGCTTATCACAGTTATCAAATGTTTGTCTTCCTTTGTTTTCTTTTACTGTAGAACTTTTTGATATATTTTGTAGAACAGGTTTGGTGATGGTAAATTATTAGCTTTTATTTTTTCTGCAGAAAACACTTTTAATTATATTTAAATGGCATTTTCAGAGGATATTTTTATCTTTTATTTTTAGGCCATCCTGGCAGTTCTTGGGAGACCATGCTGAGCTGGGGATCAAATATGCGATTTGAATGCAAGCATGTGCTTCAACCGTTTAAGCTATTGATATGACCCCTATCTTATAGTTTAAAAACTTGTGTGGGCAGGGAAGGCAGGGAGAAAGCGTGGTTTGATTTTATTAAATGCACATGAATGCATGCAAGGGAAATGCTCTACTGCTGAGCCCCTCCAATTTCCTAAAAATCTGGAATACTTGCTTGATACCAGCAAGACAATACATGCTTGTAAAAAGAAAGGTAGGTACTAGCCAAAGCAGAAAGAGTATAGTTGTCTTATATTTTATTCATGATTTGGCACTAATGTTTTTTTTATTTTGGTCAAATAAATTTATATCTGTGCTTCATATTAATTATAAATTGTGAACATTTTACTAGAATTTTAAAGTGGCAGCTTAAGAATTGGTTGGTTCATACATATGTATTCACATATATGTTATTTGGAAATTACTAAGTTCCTCAAGGGAAGGAATGATATATAATATAACCAAATTATCTTGGTCATATTATATATCATTGGTGCTTAGCAAAATACCTGGCTATCATAAAGTGCTTATTGAATGAATGAACTCATAAAAGATTTTTAATCTTTTAATGGTCTTTATTTGGTATTAAATAAGTATAACACATGTTCCTCTATGAAACTGAGGGAAACTTTTCCTGCAATAGTGCAAATTTCCTAATGTTTATGTTTGACATTGTGATATAATATGTTCAGTCATGACTATTGAAATGACAAATATAACAATACTGTCACAACGAGTTTAAAATAATGAAACTTCACTTCTTGGAGGCTTGGCATTGTGAAATCATATATAGTACACAACTGTCCAATAACTAAAAAAAATCACATCTTTCTGAATTCCCTTTGTTCTCTGTATCTTATAAATGATCTATATGTATGTGTGTGTTCTGAGTAATAGAATCAATGGCAGTCTGAAAAAAATCCTTGTAATTTGCAATTTTGTCTGGAATATTATTTACCAAAAATACTTTTCCAGAGATAATTGTCAAAGTGAAAGGAAAAACTTTGATTTAGTGATTACTAAGTAAAAATTTACTAAATATCCCATACTGTGAACTCATAAAAAATTTATTCTGTGTTTTTAGATCTGTCTTTTTAATTATTTATTTTTTATTAATTTTTAAAAAATTTTTTAAATGAAATCACCATGAGGTACAGTTACAGACTTAGAAACTTTCGTGCTTACGTTTCAGTCATACAATGATCGAGTACAGGGATAACAACACTGTCTTTAGGAATGATCCTATACGTTTTTTATGATGATTTGGGTTTAGACAAGATTTCTTGCATTATTCACTGTTATCAAAAGCAATTCATAGGAAGCCTGATTCAGTGGTAGAACACCTATCTTGGAGTCATGAGACTGCAGTTGTTCTTTTTGTCAGAGGCTTCCCGCTTTGTGCTTAGGAGACCCAGGAGCCAATCCCAGCAATACTTGGCCAAAGGAGAGATGGTTCAATTTTAGGGCCTAAGGACACAGTGCTTCTTGGGCCCTGCACTGCTGCAGACCATCAGGGCCACCTAGCTGTTGCTCAGGGGCTTCAATAGATTCTCTCTGCAGTGCTCAGGTGGCCATGTAGTGTATGGGATTGAACCAGAGCCTCACACATGTGCTTTCTCCTTGGAGTAAGGTGGCAAATTTGATTTCTGACATTGTCCCTCATGCTGAGTGTGATCTTGTGAGCATCACAACTAAGCATTACAATCAAATGTGCAGTCATCAGTGATAACCACAAAGTGAAAGAAAAAAACTTTGATGTACAATCATGCAAGCATGTGGTCCCAGTTATACCAACAATAATTATGGGAAGAGAAAGATAGGGAAAAATTAATAGGATGTCTAATTTTTATGCCATTTGCTTAGTTTATCAAATAACCAATTCATTCCATTAGTAATAGAAAAACTGAAGAGATATTAGATGGAAAAATATCTTTTAATTTTATTAAACTTCTATCTCTTTTAAAAACAAGTCTTATTTTATATGTATTGTATGTTAGTTTGCAATACTATCTACAGAGGTAAGGAACCACAAAGGCAGTTGAATCGACTTAGATTTATTTATTCCGTCTAAAGAAGAATTTTATATTTTCCTTCTTTCCTTTGCTAAAATGTACTCAGTCTAGCTAATCCACTTCGAACCTTCTTACTATGTTATTATAGTCCCTAGCTTCAAAAACTGTGGGTTTGGGGGTTAGGTAACCAAATCAGGGAGTGGGGAATTGTAAAGATTTGGCAATAGTATAAGAGCCCTAAAAGTGCAATACCAAGAATTAATTCAAAATCAAGCATGTAATACATCTAGAGATTTTGTATGTGTACTTTTTTGGGGGGCGTGCACACCTAGTCATGCTCAGTGATTACTCTTGACTCTGTGTTCAGCGATCACTACTGGCAGTGTTCAGGGGACCATGTGAGGTGCCGCATATCCAACCAGGCAGGTCAAATACTCAACCAGCAACTTAGATGCTGTGTGGTCTTTCTGGCCCAGTAAATCTAGTGTTTCTACAGTGCTCACTGATGCTACATTTATCAGGCCAAAAGGAGGTGGGAAAAATATTTAGAGGAAAAAGTTTTAGAGGCTCTGTAATTGCTACTTACTGCAACCACTACTTCTCCATGTGTTGTCTGTGATTTCATTTAGATGTAATTCTTACAAGGTAAGTGTCTGGGAGAAGTCAATCTTCCAGTAACTAACACGTTGTTAGCACTCAGCATACAATTTCAATAAATCAAAATTCTGTAAATAAATAGAAGTAGCGTCCTGATAACTATGGTAACTAAAACATACCACACCTTAGCTAAATAGATTCTTAGAACAGTGGGGCTCAGCTACAAATTGTAACAGGGTGTAATAAGAATGAAAGAGTAATGTGTGCAGCACTCTGTTAAGTAAGTATTTAGGGATAGGACTAGATTAATTAGCAAGATGAGTTTTATTATGGCCCTTGTATTTCACAGGGGTGTGAAGGACAGATTTACAAATAGTGTGTATTTAGTTGAAAGGATTGAGTTGCTACTATTGTTGGAACATTCCTCCTGCTATGTAGTTTGCTTAGTATAGATATAATTCTTTAAGTCTCTAAAATTTAGTGCCCTGAATGCAACTGGATATATTTCCTCACTGTAATCAATCTTCAGAAACTTCTTTTTGGTTAGATGATATTGTCAGCTCTTGCCTTTTTACTTGCCCTTGCCAATCCAACATAATATGCTTCAAAACATTACACAGTTTTACTTCTGTGTAATTAGAATTGCTGTAGTTCCTGAGCCAATTCTGTCTAGAGCAAGAAAGAGTAGAAGCAGTGTGGAGTAGGACATAGGTTGGTTTAGAATGAAGTTATGGTTCTCCTTGAGTTAACCAGACTTCCATACTCTCCTATTTCATACTTGCCTTCTGAGGCAATATATTGTTGTGAATTCTTTTCTTGAAACTGGCGCATCCGACTTCTCATTATGACTTGCTGTTTGGATCCACTTATACTAGTTTGTCATTTGGGAACTTTTGTAACATTAAGAAAAATGGTGACCTCTTTGACCATAGAACATATGATTTACAATGTTATTTAGCCTCTGTTCTTCCTCCCTCCCTCCCTCCCTCCCTCCCTCCTTCCTTCCTTCCTTCCTTCCTTCCTTCCTTCCTTCCTTCCTTCCTTCCTTCCTTCCTTCCTTCCTTCCTTCCTTCCTTCCTTCCTTCCTTCCTTCTCCCTCCCTTTCTCTCTTTCTTTCTTTCTTTCTTTCTTTCTTTCTTTCTTTCTTTCTTTCTTTCTTTCTTTCTTTCTTTCTTTCTTCTTTCTTTCTTTCTTTCTTTCTTTCTTTCTTTCTTCCTTCCTTTCTTTCTTCCTTCCTTCCTTCCTTCCTTCCTTCCTTCCTTCCTTCCTTCCTTCCTTCCTTCCTTCCTTCCTTCCTTTCTTCCTTCCTTCCTTTCTTTCTTTCTTTCTTTCTTTCTTTCTTTCTTTCTTTCTTTCTTTCTTTCTTTCTTTCTTTCTTTCTTTCTTTCTTTCTTTCTTTCTTTCTTTCTTTCTTTCTTTCTTTCCTTTCCTTCCTCTTTACGTTTTCTTTCTTTTAATGCAGGGGCTCTCCAAAGCTGTGCCCAGAGCACCCTGGGGCAACTTATAGCCTTACTCAGCTACTAGTCTGGAGGTTCAGTGCTAAGGCTGCAGGATGTGGTGCTGCTGAGATCCTGCAGTGCCTGAAACATGCATTATCAGGGATCAAATCCATGCAAGGCATGCACGTTAACCCCCATATATCCTCAGACCCTTTTTAGCTTTGAATTGGAGTTTGCCATGTACCTTTGACACTGAGTTGGAGATTTGGCTGTCCTCATTCAAACCAGCCTCTGAGTGAATGGATGGTCTTGCCCCAAATCAAAATAATAGTGTAACATTCTCAATATTGTCAGTTCATTTCTTTTCTCTATACTCTTTTTTTTTGAGGAATGGGGCAATATCTGGTGATTCTCAGGATACCTGGGACCATTCCTGGAAATGCTAAGAGCCACCAGAGCAGTGCTGGGAAACCACCATGGTTATATCTAGAAGTGCTTAGGAGATCGTGCAGTGGTAGGTAATGGACCCAGGACCTCTCACACATCAAGATTTATGCCAGTTGAGCCATATCTTTGACGCTTTTGCTTTTGAATTGCCTCAGAATCTTGGCATCCCCCTGTCCCAGGCCCTACCCTATAGAAACAGTATAGTCCAAATAAAAAATTTTTTAATTAGAAAGCCTGAGTTGAAGTCCTAGGCTGTTACTTTCTGTTAGTGCCACCTTTGAAAAATCACTTTGTCAATCTCATTTTCTGTACTGCACAAAATTGAGAAAAATATTTCTAACAGAGTAAGGTTGTTTTAAATAGACACATATGAAAAAGTTTGATATTATGAAACACTATGCAAATGTTAATTTTATTGTTGTTTTTAGTTCTCTCCTCACTAAAGAAGTTGAAGATAATGGGTTGGGAGTTAACGGGCTGGACCTCATGCATTGCATATGAGATTCCCAGGTTTGAGCACATGCTTTACATGGGAGACTAGGTTTGATTTCTAGCACCTCATATTTTCTTAAGCAGTTTTGGGTATGATCCTCAAGCACTGAAGCATAGCACCAGGAATAGCCCCCACGCACTACTGTGTGTGGCCCCCAAACAAGCAAAGTTTCAGAAAATAATTGTGACTGGGAGTAAAATATTGAATTAACCTACTGGATCTTTTAGCTGCTTTTGGCTTGTTGGTTAGGATGATGGAAGTCACAGGGAGATAATTGGGCAGACTGTTGATACTTTTTTCCCCAAATTTTCCCGATGTTTTTCAATGTTTCAACAGAAGCTATTTTCCTTAAAGACAGAATCCACCCCCAACCCCCTACCCATTCATTATTCTATATCTAGAATGCCATCTACCTAATCTTAATTAGTGGTTATTAACAAGGCTGCTTCAAAAGAGTGACCCTCATCATTTTAAACTAGGATGACACTCATTTAAACTAAGTTAATTGAAATCATATTGTAAATCATAGCTTTTTTCAGCAAGGAAGATAATTTAATAATTTTCTTTTAAATTGTACTCTCTTGCTTAATATAATCTTAACTCAGCATGTTGTCTTCACAGTTTAGGAGAGACTACATTAAAAGTTTCTTTTGAGTTTCTCTCAGAAGCAAGTCTTGCTTTGTAATATAACTCTCAGCCATTCAGCTACTTCTCTATTACTTGCTCTGCTATGCTGACAGTATTCATTCTGAAAACATGCAGTGCTGTCATTACCTCAGATGGTGTCAATCAAGTCTCTTACTGAATGTCACTGAAAATACATTTTGAAAGGACTAGAAACATTTTGACAAAAAGGAATTATATAAGACATTAACCATTTAGGGAACATTCACGTCACTTGTATCACTTGTCATCCTGTTGATCTTCGATTTGCTCGAGCGGGCACCAGTAATGTCTTCATTCGTCCCTGTTGCATGCTAGTGTAGCCCAGTGGTATCTGCTCGCTCCAGAAACACGAAGAGCCTCAAAACGTTCGTTCAGGTTTTTGACAAAGAAGTCTGATCATCTCATAGGTGGGCGGCCTCTCGGCCTTTTGATGTCACGTGGAATCCAGTCAGTAACAGCTCTAGTCCAGCGTTTGTCTCTAAATCGCATTACATGTCCGGCCCATCTAATTTTTGAAGCCAACCTCCACTACCCTGCCATCGCCACACTCCAGGCTGCTTTCCGGACACTCGGGCTGAACCTCGCACATGAGTGAAGCCCCACAGAACCAGGTAAAGCAGAACTTTGTGACCTTGGTCTCCAGGCTCAATGGGACCTGGAAACAGAGATTCTCTGCCTTGCTTTCCCTAATCTCCGGCACCCCAGACGACCCCACCCTACCAGGGCCAGATAAATACCTCATCGGCCAACCTCCACTACCTCCACTACCCAGCCACCAGCACGCTGCAGGCCGCTCTCCAGACACTTAATACCCATTTTCCATAATTACCGCACCATATTTGATGAGGTTCAAATATGGTGTGAACTATGGGGACACCTGTAAGGGTTATTGGAGACTGCCCTAAAAGTCTCCATTCCTCTCGGAGAGCCCGGCAAGCTACTGAGAGTATCCTGCATGCATGGCAGAGTCTGGCAAGCTACCTGTGGTGTATTCAATATGCCAAAAACAGTAACAACAATGGGCCTCAGTCCCCTGACACTGAAAGAGCCCCCAATATGGCAGCATTACGAAGGATGAGGGAACATTCGCATATTGAAGTTAATATCTTCATAATCTCATGCACTATGAAACCAGGTGTTATCATTGATCTCCTAACATGCCTTTGGAATTCCCTCTCTCATACTTCCTTCACTCTGTCGATGTTGTTGCACTACATTCACCTGTCTGTGGTGTTCACACATTTACATGTGGACACATTAGGTTAATTGCACATGTGTTCCCTGGGGATTGCACTCCTAAGTTTGGTGCATTCTCAAGTTCTGGCTGTACTTTTTGCCAAGGATTACTGTAATGCTCACGCATGGTTTGTCTTGGGGGCACACTTGCTGGCCATGGTGTTCACATATCTGGGCATTGCATTCTTTAGTTGAAGTGCTCATGTAAACCTGGTTGTGTTGAATTTGAAAATCACCTGTTGCACTGGGAAGCACAGTTGGCATGAACATTAGAGCTTCCAAAATCATTGTGGCACTGATAATAGAACACATGGCCTTTTGCTTACAAGGCAGGTGCTTTCTAAGCCGTGATCCTTAAACTTTTCCACTCATTGCTCCATTTTTCTTGAGAAAATTTTATATAACCCTGGGGCTATTTCTATGAAATAGATACGTAAATTATAGACACACTGTTAATAAATCACAAATTTGTTTTGGGCCCAAACCTGATGGTGCTTAGGGTTTAGTTCTGGCTCTGAGCTCAGGAATCACTCTTGGAGGGGCTTAGGAGTCCATATGGGGCGGGATTGAACTCAGGTCAGCCACATGAAAGGCTAGAGTCCTTTGTGCTTCACTGTCACTTCAACCCTTAAATAAATTTATTCATTTTAAAACATATTTAATTATTTTTTGAGGGCCAGAGAGTTAGCTCAGTGGAGTGAGTGCATGCTCAGGAGGTTCTATTTTTATTTCTAGCACCATATAGTCCCCCAGAACTGCTAAGAGTGATCCCCAACCACTGTCAGTTATGCCCCCCAAGTTTTCATGACCCCTATATTCAGTTATGTGACTCCATAATGGGTTGCAACCCACGATTTAAAAAGCTAGGTTCTTCGGGGCTGGAGCAATAGCACAGCGGGTAGGGCGTTTGCCTTGCACGCGGCCGACCCGGGTTCGAATCCCAGCATCCCATATGGTCCCCTGAGCGCCGCCAGGAGTAATTCCTGAGTGTAGAACCGGGAGTAACCCCTGTACATCGCCGGGTGTGACCCAAAAAGCAATAAATAAATAAATAAATAAATAAATAAATAAATAAATAAAAAGCTAGGTTCTTTAATATATCTGCTTCTGTAGTGAATAATTAAAATTCCATGAACTATAAAAGTTTTGAGTATATTTCAACAATTTAATTCATGAAGTTTTATGTAAAACTTATTTTCCATGTTAATGGATAATTTTTCAGTGTAGCAGATTTAGTGTTTATTGTAACAGCTTAAAATCATTCAAAATTGCTCTTGTTTTATGAATATTTACATTCTTTAATAATATTCTGAAGCTCAGAATCTGCAAGAAACTAAAACTAGGTTATGGAGACATGGTTAAATGAGTTGTGGAAAATCTCCTTTTGATAATAAGAAGGGCTTTAGTAATAATTTTGAGAAATTCTGTGTTAGAGTTAACTGTATGGTTATAGCTCTACTCTGAATCTGAAGCTGCTACTGTTAAGAAAATGGTGACAGAATCTTTACAGAGAAGAGGTTAATGTTGTTACCAATTGTGTTTAGTATTTTTTCCATATTGTCATGATTATAGATCAAGCAAAGTTGGCTATGTCTGTCTAAGGTTTGAAAATATTAATGAACACTTCAGTTTTACTAGGGCACATACAGGTCTATTGAATTTAATTTTTTTTAGTTTTGAGCTACTAATTCATAGTTTTATATTTTTAATATAATCTAAAATAACATTTATATTTGGGAAGTCAAAATATGTTACTTGCTAATGAGTAATGATTAAGTTATAAACAAATGACTCCCCAAAATGCAATTTCATTTGAAAATTGTATATTATCTTCTGTTAAAAAAGTTTGTGTTTAGTTTAGATTTACTGTAAGGATGATTTCATTCAAGTTTGTCCATGGTATGTTCATTTGACCTAAGATCTAGGAACAGATTAAAAATTATTCATTACTTCTAGCCAATGATGATTCATCATTCATTGTCATTTCAGAAATTATTAAAACCCTGATAAATGACAATTTACCTACCATATCTGAGGCAATCGATGCACTCTTTATAGGCATAGCATATATCAATTTTGACTGGGATACAGATTACTCAGGTTGGTATAAAATATATTTTTTATCATGCTTTGGCAATTCATAATTTTAATAACAATTAGAATTATAAATAAAATTAAAAATAATAATAGTAAAGTAAAAATAATCTATGATAGCTAGTTAAATACATGGAAATCTAGTTTTTTTATTTTCAAACCTAACAACTGATGTTTTTGGAAAATAGGTTTTAGAAACAAGTGAAAAATTTGTGTTGAAGTTTAATTCTTACTGCTTAACCACTCTTGACTTCAGTTTACTTATCTGCTAGAGTAATAAACTCTCTTCCCAGTACTATAATGAATAATAAACAAAATAATATATTTAAGGTTCTAGCCTCATAGTACTAGCTAAGTAATTATCTTTTCCTTCTATTTATAACAAAGCAAGAAATTACCCGGTATTGGGGAACTCAGTTGACTGTAAGACTTCATAGAGGTTTCTTGGGTATTTTTTAATGTTAAAATGAAGGGGCCAGAGCTATAGTACAGCTGGTAGTATATCTTGCATGCAGCCAACCTGGGTCCAATTCTTAGCATCCCATATGTTTCCCCAAGCACCAATGGGAGTAATTACTGAGTGCAGAACCAGGAGTAAGCCCTGAACACAATCAGATATGGCCCCCAAACAAAAAATGTAAACAAAAATGGTCTGCCACTTAAAAATTTCCTGAGGTCCTGAAACATATTGGGGAGGCGGGGACACTGAACAGTGTTTAGGGGCTAGGCTAGTCCTGGGCTCAGTGCTTTAGATGCTTCTTGGGGAACTTTGAAATCAAATCTGGGCCTCTTCCATGCAAAGCAGGAACTTAACCCATTCAGCTATTTTTCTGGCCTGCTTCTGAAACATTTTGGAAACCATTTACCTTTGACAGTTCCTTCTGTTTTTATATATGTAATGGAAAAGTGAGAAATTATTGTAAATATTTTGTCTTTTTATCAACTATTTAGTGAGTATAGGTCAGTGATCTTTAGTATTTCATGGAGTTATACATTCATTAATACACTTAATTTTAGAACATTTGTATCACCCCATAGGAAACCTTTGTCCATTAGGAGAACTTCTATCCCCTCCTGCAGTCACGAGATAACCTCAGACCTATCTCCATTTCAATTCCTGTTGCATCTTTTTTTTAATAATTTATTTATTTTTAATTAGAGAATCACCGTGAGGGTACAGTTACAGATTTATACACTTTTGTGCTTATACTTCCCTCATACAAAGTTCGGGAACCCATTCCTTCACCAGTGCCCATTCTCCACCACCCGTAAACCCAGTGTCCCTCCCACCCTCCCCAATCCCATCTCCCCCCCAACCCACCCTGCCACTGTGGCAGGGCATTCCCTTCTGTTCTCTCTCTCTAATTAGCTGTTGTGGTTTGCAATAAAGGTGTTGAGTGGCCGCTGTGCTCAGTCTCTAGCCCTCATTCAGCCCGCAACTCCCTTCCCCCACATGGCCTTCGACTACAATGTAGTTGGTGATCGCTTCTCTGAGTTGCCCTTTCCCCGGAACATGAGGCCAGCCTCGAAGCCATGGGGTCAACCTCCTGGTACTTATTTCTACAGTTCTTGGGTATTAGTCTCCCACTCTGATATTCTATATACCATAGATGAGTGCAGTCTTTCTATGTCTGTCTCTCTCTTTCTGACTCATTTCACTCAGCATGAAACTTTTCATGCCCATCCACTTAACTACAAAATTCTTGACTTCCTTTTTTCTAACAGCTGCATAGTATTCCATTGCATAGATGTACCAAAGTTTCCTCAACCAGTCATCCGTTTTGGGGCATTCGGGTTTTTTCCAGATTCTGGCTATTGTAAACAGTGCTGCGATGAACATACATGTGCAGATGTTGTTTCGATTGTACTTTTTTGCCTCTCTGGGATATATTCCCAGCAGTGGTATTGCTGGGTCAAATGGGAATTCAATATCTAATTTTTTGAGGATCGTCCAAATTGTTTTCCAGAAGGGCTGAACCAGTCGGCATTCCCACCAGCAGTGAAGAAGGGTCCCTTTCTCCCCACATCCTCTCCAACAGCGGTTGCTTTTGTTCTTTTGGATGTGTGCTAATCTCTGTGGTGTGAGGTGGTATCTCATGGTTGTTTTGATCTGCATCTCTCTGATGATTAGTGATGCAGAGCACTTTTTCATGTGCCTTTTGGCCATTTGGCCATTCGTATTTCTTCCTTGGTAAAGTTTCTGTTCATTTCTTCGCCCCATTTTTTGATGGCGTTGGATGTTTTCTTCTTGTAGAGTTCAACCAGTGCTTTATATATCATTGATATCAACCCCTTATCTGATGGGTATTGTGTAAATATCCTTTCCCATTCTGTGGATAGTCTTTGTATTCTGGTCACTGTATCTCTTGCGGTGCAGAAGCTTTTTAGTTTAATGTAGTACCATTTGTTGATCTCTGTTTTTACTAGATTGCTTAGTTCCGTGTCACCTTTGAAGATACCTTTATCTTCAATATCGTGGAGGGTTTTGCCGACCTTGTCTTCAATGTACCTTATGGTTTGTGGTCTAATGTTGAGGTCTTTAATCCATTTTGATCTGACTTTTGTGCATGGTGTCAGGTCAAGGTCTAAACCCATTTTTTTTGCATGTGGTTGTCCAGTTGTGCCAGCACCATTTGTTAAAGAGGCTTTCTTTGCTCCACTTCACATCTCTTGCTCCCTTATCAAAGATTAGATGATCATACATTTGGGGTTGTGTGTAGGGATATTCCACCCTGTTCCATTGGTCTACGGCTCTGCCTTTGTTCCAGTACCATGCTGTTTTAATTGTTACTGCTTTGTAGTAAAGATTGAGGTTGGGGAGGGTGATGCCTCCCATCATCTTTTTCCCAAGAATTGTTTTAGCTATCCTTGGACGTTTGTTATTCCATATGAAATTTAGGATTGCTTGATCCATTTCTTTGAAGAATGTCATGGGTATATTTATAGGGATCGCATTGAATCTGTAGGATCCAATAACTCATCAAAAAGATCATACATCACGACCAAGTGGGATTCATCCCAGGGATGCAAGGATGGTTTAACATTCGGAAATCAATCAACATAATCCAGCATATCAACAAAAGTAAAGACAAAAACCATATGATCATATCAATAGATGCAGAGAAAGCATTTGACAAGATCCAACATCCTTTCATGATGAAAACCCTCGCCAAAATGGGGTTTGGAGGAACTTTCCTTAAGATAGTCGAAGCCATCTATCACAAGCCTACGGCAAGCATTATCCTCAACGGGGAAAAACTAAGGGCCTTTCCTCTGAGATTGGGCACAAGACAAGGATGCCCACTCTCACCACTCCTCTTCAATATAGTACTGGAAGTACTTGCGATAGCTATTAGACAAGAAAAAGAGATTAAGGGCATCCAGATAGGAAAGGAAGAAATCAAACTCTCACTATTTGCAGACGACATGATACTATATCTAGAGAAGCCTAAAACCTCTACTAAGAAACTCTTAGAAACAATAGACTTATACAGTAAAGTTGCAGGCTACAAAATCAATACCCAAAAATCCATGGCCTTCCTATATGCAAACAATGAGGCAGAGGAAAGGGACATGAAAAAAGCAATCCCATTCACAATCGTGCCCCAGAAAATCAAGTACCTCGGAATCAGCTTAACCAAGGAAGTAAAAGACCTTTACAAAGAAAACTACAAAACGCTACTCCATGAAATCAAAGAGGACATGAGGAAATGGAAACATATACCCTGCTCGTGGATAGGGAGAATCAATGTTGTCAAAATGGCAATACTCCTGTTGCATCTTTATGAAGATTTACCTATTTGGGACACATTGTATGAATGGAATCATACATGATTTTTTTTATTGTTTTTGTTTTTGGGTTAAACCCAGTGGTGTTCAGGACTTGTTCGTGGCTCTGTGCTTAGGGAGTTAGTCACTCCCGTTGATGCTCAGAAGACCAAATATGATGTCAGGATCGAATCTAGATGAGTCACATTTAAAACAAGCACCTTATCTCTTGTACTCTCTCTGATCCAATGTATGATCTTTTGTGATTTCTTTCACTTAGCACATGGTTTTAAAAAATGATTTATTATGATGTACCATTTATTTGTATTCCATTATTTTTATTGATAAATGGTCTTTTATTATTTGAACATTTAAACTATATATCACATTTTGTGTACCCATCTGTGGTAAATTTTGGGTCATATAAACCTTATAACTATTAGAGAAATGCTGCTATGAACATTCATGTATGTACAGATTTCAAGTTTTTAAAATTTAATTCTTTTCTATTACACTTAATATAAACACTTTGGTTTACAGAGCTGTTCATGATGATTTGTTACAGATATTCAATATTACAACACCAATCCCACCACAATTGCACCTTCCCACCACCATTATTTATGATTTTCCTAACCAAACCTTAAGCCTGCCCCCACAGTAGTCCCTCAACAATTAATTTTATATTGCTCGTTATAAATAATTTGCTAAAAGAATGATCATAAATGTTTCCCTAGAAGAAAGTTAATGAAAAATGTTATATCACACCACAGAGTCATTAAGCCCTTAGATGAGCGATTACTAAGATGTTTTTACAGGTTAAGCCTTCTGTGTTTATATTTTGTTAATTGAAATTGGTTGCTTTCTACATTATATCCCATCCAATCTGGTGTGCTACTCCTGATTTATCAGTATGTAGAGTTCGAGATGTTGCTCCATGATGTCCAAAATTTCTAATGGCGTAATACAGATGGAGTTAACAAAAAAAATTTGAAAAGTGAAGTGTCAAAATGTTTGCCAAAATGAACTCACCATTTTATGTTTACACTGCAGTGTCTCTATTCTTATCACTGTCACTGTACCACTATAGTCCAGTTGCTTATCGATTTGCTTGAGCGGGCGCTAGTAAGTAATGTCTCCATTCGTTCCTGTCTTGTTCAGGGTCAGAGGAATGAGGCCCATTATTGTTACTAATTTTGGCATATCAAATATCCCATGGTTAGCTTGCCAGTCTCTACCATGCGAGATTATGCATCACTCTCTTCAGGGAGCTTTGTTTTATAGTCTCTGGATCCTGGCCATTGATGAGATTACATGGCGCCTGGGGCAGTTTGTGGGTGTGACTGCCAAACTACAGAAAAAACTGTGGCTGTGACTGCCAAACTACAGAAAAACTGTGGATCTGGGTGGAGGAGGCCCAGTCCCGATCTGAGCAGGCTTGGAGATCTCAGCCCCGCATACCTGGGTTCCTCTGTCAGTTCCTTCATGGGTGAGGCTCATTCGAGCGTGTGGAGAGTGGCCTTGGACATGGCTGTGGCTGGGTTCTGGAGGTTTTTGGCTACCAAGGCTTTGCTTGGGGAGGGGGGGGAACTTGATTCACCCCCCCCTTCGAGGGTCCTGGCACGGGGGCAAAAACTATTCTTATAGCTTTCCTAATGTGTGTGAAGTAGTATCTAATTCTATTTGTTTTATTTTTAATTGCAGCAAAACACACATGACATAAAATTTGCCGTCTTAATTATTTTAAGTCTACAATTCAGTAGTGTTAAGTATATTTATGATGTACTGCTAATCTCCAGAACATTTCATTTTGGAAAAGCACCTGTTAAATAGCAACTTTACATTTCACTCACACTCTGGGAACTTCGATTTTTTCTGTCTCTATGAATTTTACTGCTTTGTTTACTTTATATAAGTGGAATTATAGAGTTTTTGTCTTTTTGTGACTGGATTATTTCACTTAGCATAATGTTGTTTGGTTCATCCATGTTAAAGCCTAATTCAGATTTTCTTCCTCTTGAAATTTGAACAATATTAAGTTGTATGTCTGTGTCACAATTTATTACTCCCGATCTCATGGATACATGAGTTGCTTTAAAGTTTGGGATATTGTGGGAAAAACAGTTATGATACTTTTGTTTGTTTGTTTTGGGAACACACCCAGTGATGCTCAGGGGATACTCTTAGCTCTACACACAGGAATTATTTCTGGAGGAGCATAAGAAATCATATGGAATTCTGAGGATTGAACCCAGTCAGCTGTGTGTAAGGCAAACACCCTATTGGCTGCATTACAGCTTTGTCCCATATTTTTTAATGAAACAAATCAAATAATATTTTATTGAAAGTCACCAAAAACTTCAGCTGTGGCATGGGGATACTATATAAGAGAAATAAAGATGAGCATAAGAATTAGCTAGAGACATGGATCAGGAGAATTAACATTATCAAAATGGCAATACTCCCCAAAATATTATACAGATTCAATGAATTCAATACAATTCAATTCAATTCAATCCTATAAGAATACCCATAACATTTTCAAAGAAATAGATAAAACACTCCTGAAATTCATATGGAAGAATAAACCTTCACAAATAGATGAAGCAATTCTTGGGAAAAAGAAGATGGGAAGCATCACCTTCACCAACTTCAAACTGTACAAAGTAGTAGCCATTAAAGTAGTATGGTATAGCAAAAGAGACAGACCCACAGAACAATGAAATATAGTTGAATATCCTGACACAGACCTCAAATATATCATTTCTGCTGTGTATTTTTGCACCCCTGGGGTATATTCCTAGAAGTGGTATTGGTGGGTCATATGAACACTCAATTTCTAGTTTTTTTGAGAATACCCATATTGTTTCACAAAAAGGCTAGACCAGTCATCATTCACACCAACAAGGAATAAGAGTCTCTTTCTCCCCACATCCACACCAGCACTGTTTTTTTGGTTTTATTTTGTTTTTTGGGTGTGTGCCAATCTCTGTGGTGTTAGATGGTATTTCATTGTTGTTTGTATTTGCATCTCCCTGATGATTAGCAATGTAGAACATTTTTTCATGTGCCTTTTGGCCATTTGTATTTCTTCTTTGAGGAAGATTCTGTTCATTTATTCTTTCCATTTTTGATGGGGTTGGAGGACTTTTTCTTTTAAAGTTCTACCAGTGCCTTATATGTCTTGGATATTAACCCATTATCTGATGAGTATTGAGCAAATAAGATTTCCTATTCTGTGGGCTCTCTCTGTATTTTGGTCTCTGTTTCTACTGACATGAAGAAGTTTAGCTTATATAGTCCAATTTATTTATTTTTGCTTTCACTTGCTTGGTCAGTGGTGTTTTATCTTTATTTTTATTTTATAAAGTAGTTCAAAATATTTAATTACATTTAATATTCAAACACTAATCCTACCACTATTGCACCTTCCCACCACCAAATTTAGGATGTTTTCATCCCAAACCCCAACCTCTGCCTCAAAGCAGAACTGAAATAATATATCTTGTGTTGTTTGTCATGAAAACCCGCTGAAAATGTTATATAAAAATCTCCTTAGAGGACAGAGTGTGAAGATTCTTATATTTCATCAAGGGGCGATTAAGCACTTCTAGAAGAGATCACTAACATTCTGTTAACGGTTAGGCCTGTCTGCTTATATGGAATCACGAATCACGAAATCCCCGTTAATCGTCAATTTCTCGAGCGGGCTCAGTAACCTCTACATTCGTTCTTTCCCTGAGATCTTAGAAGTCTCTCTCGACTCGGCCTTCCCAACAATGTCGTACTGGAGGCTCTTTCAGGGTCAGGGGAATGAGATCCAGCTTGTTACTGGATTTAGCATATGAGTACACCATGGGAAGCTTGCAGGGCTGTTCCATGTGGGCAGGAAACTCTCAGAAGCGTGCCAGTTTCTCCCAGAGGGAGAACTAGGCTACAAGCAGCTGAGCACTCTGGGAGCTTGCTTTTAAGTCTCTGGGTGCTGACCGTTGACGGAATTACACACACCTAGGTTCCTCTGCCAGTAGCTTCATGCATGAGGCCTGTCCAAATGTGTGGAGAGGGGCCTATAAGTTTATATATATATATATTATATATACTTATATATACTTATATATACTTATATACTTATATATATACTTATATATATATTTACAGATATATATATCTGTAAAAAATATTTCCCTCTAAGATTGGTTTCCTCCTAATTTAAACCCCATCAAATGTGGTGCGGTACTCTTGGAGTATGGGTAGGGTGTGTGGTATGAAGCTTCATGCAGCCACAAATATGGCCGCACAGTCCAGGAACAGGTTCACTCATGGGTGAGGCTTGGCCTGAGTGTGTGGAGAGCAACTGTGACCAGCCAACAGTTGAGTTCTGGAGGTTTTCAGCTGCCAGGGCTGGGTCCCTTAAGGCCGGGAGATGTCTCACCTGCCCCCCTCCGGGATGCCCCGAATGAAACAGCCTGGCGTGGATCCGACAGCATGGTTATGTTGTGTCATGTTATGCTTCCTCTGTGTTTCATCTTTAAAGATGCCTTTCGTTTCAATGGCATGGAGGGTTCTGCCTACATTTTCCTCCATGTCTCAGGTTTCAGGTCTCATATTGAGTTTTTAAATTCATTTTTATCTGACTTTTGTGCCTGCCATTAGAGAGACTTCTGAGCTTATTTTTTCGCATGTAGCGGTCCAGTTTCCCCAACATCATTTGATGAAAAGGTTTTCCTTTATCCATTTCACCTTTCTTGGTCCTTTTACAAAGATTAAATCATCATAAAAGGGATAGAGAAGGGACCACCATGACAATGATGATCGGAAGGGATCACTTTTGATGGGAGATGTGTGCTGAAAGTGGGCAAAGGACCAAATATGATGGCTTCTCAGTATCTGTATTGCAAATCATAATGCCCAAAAGTAAAGAGAGAGAAAAAGAAGAAAAGTGACTGCCATAGAGGCTGCTTGAATGGAGGGTGTTGATGGGAGGGATACTGGAGACATTGGTAGTAGAAAATGTACACTGTTGTAGGGATGGATGTTGGAAAACTGTGTTACTGATACCTGATCATGAAAGCTTTGTAACTTTGTATCTCGCAGTGATCCAATTAAAAATTAGCTGGAGAAAAATTAGAGAAATGACAACATATTAAATAAATTGTTTAAGGTGATGATCTTTAAAACCTATAAAACTGTTACTGGCAAATGGTTATAAACATTGGTTTCTCAAGCAAAAGACTTACCTCAATTTTATGATTTTCAGAGGGTTAGAGTTTTATAAAGTATAGCCCTGCAGAAAAGAATCTAATCTAAAACACAATTGTGTACAATTATTGTGCATAAACTTTTCAGTTTGCTTATTAGTATTCATCTCAGTCATATTACTACTGATTATAATAAGATAATGCCATGTACTTTCTATCATGATTACCTTAGCATCCTGGGAGTTTTAGGCTAGAGTTAGGCCACATTCATCTCCGACAATACATCCACACGGGACCAACTATTGCCTTTAGGAGTCTGTTGCCAGAAATTAAACTGTCACCAGATTCCATATGCTTTGTATCTTCATTTTGTCCTTGAGACATCCTGTGAGCTTTATTTATTTATTTTTGCATCCAGTGGGTTAAGTCCCATGTTGGGGAACGGTTTTTCCCCAATGTGCTCAGACATGTTGCGCATTGGGTCCGGGCAGACACAGGGTGAAGGATGATGGGTTCACAGAGAAACCACTCCAGGAGCTAACTGATGGCCACTCACCTTATTGCCAAATGCACACATATTTTATAGGGAGTCTTAGCTTAAGAGAATGGTCCAATCACATAAAGTTTAGTATTACTGACCTATCACCTTTCCAACTCTGCTTTGCCCCAGCCTAATCCCATTTAGTGCTAGATGCTGCAATTAGGTGACAATTATTTGAGGTTTGGGTGAGACTCAAGGCCGGATACCTGGTGCTTGTAAAATGCACCCAGACACTCCCTACTGGGTCATTATGCAGAGACAGGTCTTATCTGTTATGCAGGGATAGATCTTATCTGCTCTGGCATCTGTTGCCATGCTCCACAGTCCCACCTGATAGATTACCCCCACCAAAAGCTAGTAGAAATTTCGCCCCATAATTCCCAGAACAAAATATAATAAAGCAACACATTAAATTATTTGAGTATACATACTTTTATTCAGTAATACATATAAGTTGTGTAAGACACAATCACGGATATCAAGATGTCAGGTTGAGAAACAAAAAATGAACCAAAGAAAAAATGATATAAAGTAGCATAATCAACTGCTCAAGTATGTGAAATTTAATGAATATAAGAATTTAAAGAAAACAGCCAAATAGACTGTTGTGGTTGCTTAAATGTTCATGTGTGTTCTTGGTGAGACTAAACCAGATTGGATACACATTAAAATAATAGGAGGAGGTATACCAGGTGAAACTGGCAGTATGAGTATGAGTATGAGTATATAGATAGAAGTGAAGCTGTGTCATGTACAGTGAAATATGTAACAATAGGTGAGAGGAAAGATAAAACGGCACTAGATTATGTGACTGCAAATGTCACATAAGCATAAAGTATCTCATAAAAATAATATTATTAGAGGTAGACAGTATTTTAACTGGTGGAGAAAATGTTTCTCTTGTCCATATTGAAGAAATGGCAGTAAACCTGTGGACTGGGGAGTTACCAAGGGAGCAGATTTGATTATAAGTGAAGAGCAGAAAGCTAAATATATGTATACATTTTGTGACTCATATTATGAGTAGCATCATTATTGTACATTAGGTGTGTTTCTGTAATTTAAATAGTACTTTGACCAGCTTTTAGATGGGATTTTGTTAAAATAAAAGTAAATGGTCATAAATATTGGTTACTCAAGCAAAAAGACTTACCTCAATTTCATGATTTTCAGAGGTTTAGCATTTTAAAAAAGTGATTCTAATAAAAGGTTAAAAGCATTCCTGCAAGAAGGAGTCTGAAGATGAGCAGAAAAGATAATTGAAGTGTGCAAAAATGAGAATTTGAGGAAACATTAAAGGTCATGGATTACTTTTCCTGGAAAAATATGATCAGAATCTGCAAGATTCTGAAGGACCATCAAGTAAGAGTTTGTTCTGTTCTTTACTTGTAATGTGAGGGATTCAGTTTTAAAAATCTGTAAAACAAACAATGCTTTCATGCTGATTAGTTTAAATTACTGAGATAACCTCTATAAGAGGTTTCTCTATCTGTGAGGGCAACCAACGACAACCAGGTTCATCTATCTGTGTGGATCATTTACTCTCTGGTAAAATTCTGGTGCTTTAGCTAAACTATCAAGGTCTATTGTGTTGGTAGTTACTGATTTCTAATGAGGATAGGGACAGCAAATGCATTTATTAAGAGTCCTGACTGTAAAGGACACATTGAGGCAGGAAATGAACTGGACTGCTTCATTTTTAAAGATAAATGATATTTGTTTGCATGCAACAAATTTGTTGGTATGTCTGTTTTAGTACATCTTTATTAATACTTGTATCACTTGTCATTCCGTTGCTCATTGATTTGCTCAAGTGGGCACCAGTAACGTCTTCATTCGTCCCTGGCATGTGCTAGTGTAGCCCAATGGTGTGTGCTCACTCCAGGAACACGAAGAGCCTCAAACCGTTCATTCAGGGTCTTGACGAAGAAATCTGACCATCTCATAGGTGGGCGGCCAGGCGTTCTTTTTGACGTCCTGTGGAATCCAGTTGGTAACAGCTCTAGTCCAGCGGTCGTCTTCAAATTGCATTACGTGTCCGGCCCATTTGAATTTTGATGCCTTGGCAAACAAGACAGCGTCCCTGATTCTCGATCGTAGACGGAGGTCGGAACTCTGGATTCCTTTTCTCACTTGAGTGAAATGTGATATTCCAAGCATAGCTCATATGATTCCTATTTGGGAGACCCGAATAGCGTTCTTATCCTGGTTTTGTAGGGCACAGGTCTCTGAGGCATATGTTATTAATACAGACCAAATAATAAAATGTCAATGTAGGTATAATTTTGGTAATATTTTAGTCCATTCCTCTATTGTGATGGTTAGAAAAAAATCCAATTTTTTTAATTCTCAGGGTTTTGTTTTTGTTTTTGTTTTTGGGCCACACCAGCAGTGCTCAGACTTTACTCCTGGTGGGTCTTAGGGGATCATATGTTGTGCCGGGTATCAAATTAGAGTCTGCCACATGCAAGGCAAGCTCTCTACCTACTGTAATATCTCTTTTGGCCCCTTCTCAGTAAAATGTTGATATTATTATTTTAGGAACCTTAGATCCAATGGGTAGGTAAGAGTTATACATTTATCTGTGGGAGACTTTGTATATAGGTGAGATGTTTAATTCTAAATTCCCAGGACTGCTATTTATTGTTTTTACTGCTAGCAATGATTTGGTACATGAAATGGGAACTGTAACCCTAGAGCCTCTCTCAATGTACTCGACTTGTAGTAGTTTTTGAGGTAGGTCTTTTTTGGGAGGCGGGTCGGTGTCCTTGTTTGGTTGTGCTGCTCTGGGGTATGCTCTCAGCATGGTGCTTGGGGCTGGGAATTGAACCAGGCCCTGCAATACAAAGCATGTATTCTAGCCCTTTGATCTTCACATAGCAAATTCATTTCTCCCCAATTTTATTTTGTTTTTATAAAGTTGTTCACAATAATTTATTGCATTCAATATTCCAACACCAATCCCACCACAACACCTTCCCATCAACATTATTTAGAATTTCCCACCACCACCCAAGCCTGCTCCCAAAGCCGGTCCTACATAATTTAGTTTGTATGGCTTGCTATGAATAATGTGTTAAAAATGATCCAAAAAAGTTTCCTTAGAGGAAAATGTCTGAAGATTGTTGTATTGTTGTGCCTGAGTTTCATATCTCCAATTGCGAAGAGACCAAGTACACACATGATAATGCAAAAGCAAAGGAACTTTATTTCTAGCCTGAGCCAGTGTTAGCCCGAGTTAGGGTCCAAGTCTAATCCAACACAGAGGAGTCTTGAAAAGACCCCGACTCCAAGTCACAAGCTGTTTATATAGGGTTCAGGGAGGAGATACACTGGTGATGAATGTGCTGTTAAAATTATGTGCATGTTACTGTTCACAATAGCCAAAATATGGAAACAACCCAAGTGCCCTAAAACAGATGACTGGTTAAAGAAACTTTGGTACATCTACACAATGGAATACTATGCACAATGGAATACTATGCAGCTGTTAGGAGAGATGAAGTAATGAAATTTGCTTATAAATGGATAGACATGGAGAGTATCATGCTAAGTGAAATGAGTCAGAAAGAGAGGGACAAACATAGAGGGACTGCACTCATTTGTGGAGTGTAGGGTAGCATCGCATGAGGCTGATACTCGGGACAGCAGATACAAAGACCAGGGGGATTGCCCCATAGCTGGAAGACTGCTTCATGAGTGAAGGGGAGAAGGCAGATGGCATAGAGAAGGGATCACTAAGAAAATGATGGCTGGAGGAACCAATTGGGATGGGAGATGCATGCCGAAAGTAGATAATGGACCAAACATGTTGACCTCTCAGTCTGTGTTGCAAGCTATAATGCCCAAAAGTAGAGAAAGAGTATGGGGAATATTGTCTTCCATGGAGGCAGGGGGAGGGTGGGAAAGGGGGGGTATACCCGGGATATTGGTGGTGGGGAATGTGCACTGGTGGAGGGATGGGTGTTTGATCATTGTGAGATTGTAACCCAAACATGAAAGCTTGTAACTATCTCACAGTGATTCAATAAAATTTAAAAAAATTAAAAAAAGAAAAAACCCAAGCAGTAGTTCTTAAATATTGGTAAAATAAGAAATACCTGTGAAACCAATGAAAATGCAGACACCCAGCCATGTCATTGGCATGCTTTTGTTATGTTTAGGATAACCTTGAGTGTGTCTATAATTTGAAAAAAATTCTCAAGAATTCTCATGCACACCAAATTTTAAGAACTAATAAATGTTGAGAAAAGAGTAGTGAGGTTTTTAACTTTGGTTTTCCGGCTAAGGAAGAAAAAGAAAAAAGGACAAGGGACCAAAATTAGTATTCAATATTATAGATGAGACTTGTTGCACATATATTGAGTACATATTCCTTATGGAATTGTCATACCATGTTATGGAAGGCATTAGGTAAAAGGGATAGGATAATATTTCATAACAAAAGTACAAGGCATATACTTTGTTTGACTATCTGGGAAGGAATAGATTAAAGAAAAATAAGCAATCATCACTGTCATCACTGTCATCCCGTTCGTTGCTCATTGATTTGCTTGAGCAGGCACCAGTAGCATCTCCATCGTGAGACTTGTTTTTTGGCAATTGAATACGCCATGGGTAGCTTGCCAAGCTCTGCCATGTGGGCGAGATACTCTCAGTATCTTGCCGGGCTCTCCGAGAGGGGCGGAGGAATTGAACCCGGATTGGCCGCATGCAAGACAAACGCCTTGCCCTCTGTGCTATTGCTCTACCCCAAATAAGCAATAAAATGAAGAATTTACAAATGCCAGAGATTATACTATATGCTATATGAAGTGAATTCAGATATAAAGCTATGGAATGGGGTGAGGAGTTATTTAGCAAGCACTGCCTGTGACATTTATAATATAGAGTGGCCAGGAACAAGCTGGAGAGAAGACAAGGCTAGCAACAAGGAAAAACATCTTTTTACGGAAGTAAAATTCTGTCACTGTCTCAGCTCCCTTTTGCCTGAAGGTTTATTGGTGATAATTAAAAAACAGCTGGATCAAGAAAGTGAGGATGTGAACAGACAATTCTTTGACTAGGACATTTATCATTGCTCAATACTAATTCAGGGTAGTGTGAGGCCTGGAGTGTAGTATTTTTTTTGAAAAGGTATTACTTGTGAAATATTGCTGTGATGTCAGGAATGTGATCTTTAGGAGTGAAGTTCTAATATTTAAGTTTGTACAATATATGGCAGGAAGTGAGTGCATTCCAAGAAAATAAGATAATATATGTTTGAATTAAATATTTGAGTTTAATTACAATTGAAGAAGTTTGACAGTGAAATGAAGAGGAGGCTAGTATTTGTGCAGGAGGGAAAATGATTTACTTTAAGGTAGAGGGGAAGAAATAAATTGAAAGATTCAGGAGATATCTTTGGAATGGGGAAAATGGAGAGATTAGGGTCCTTGAGAATACCAATGAATTAGTAAAATTTGGAAACTATTAAGGAAATGTTAAAAATGAAATATAATGCAAATACATTATTATAATATATTTTACCCCAATGTTCTTGAGCAACAAATTAGCATTGTATGATGAACACTTTTAATTTTAATTTTAATTTTATATTTTTTAGTTTTGGGACCACCCCTTCCTGTGCTCAGGACTTATTCTTAGCTTTGTACTTAGGGTATCACTCACGACAGTACTGGGGGACCATTTCTGGTGATGGAAATAGAAACAGGGTTGACTGTATGCAAGATAAGCACTATACCCTCTGTGCTACCTCTTCAACCCCAACATTTTATATTTTATGACAGATAATACAAATTTCACTAATTTCACCCTGTTGTTTCACCTAAGCAAATCTTTTCTTCAATGGAATACTAATTAAGAATTATATTCATGGTAGAGCAAATGACTTCTGAAATCTAATGTGAAGGCAATGAGTTCAGTTATATGTGAAGTAATTTTTAAGAAATAGGTGTTTTGTGATAGAAGATTTGAACTAGAATTGTTCAAATGTTCTGTATTTAGGGAAATGAACTGTATTACCCCCACTATCCAACTGCTGCCATGCTCCAGGACACTTTCCGTATGCGCGAGCCGAACCTCATGCATGAATGAACATATTCCTGGACTGCGTGGGTGCTTTATCATAAGATGCTCCCTACCCATTTCTCTAGAATCATAGAGGGAAATTATATATAATGATATATATATGAGATATATATGATATATATATATCACTGTCACTGTCATCCCATTGCTCATCGATTTGTTCTAGTGGGCACCAGTAACTTCTCCATTTTGAGACTTGTTACTGTTTTTGGCATATCGAATACACCACAGGGAGCTTGCCAGGCTCTGCTGTGTGGCCGAGATACTCTGGGTAGCTTGCCGGGCTCTCCAAGGCAAATGCCCTACCTGCTGAGCTATCGCTCCAGCCCACTCAGAAAATAGTAAAGAGTCACTAAATATTACATGTTGATTTTGTAGTAATGGGGATTTAAACTAGGGTCTCAAACCTGAAAGGCCTGTGTTCTACCTTGGATCACATCATATAATCTTCTGTATATATATGCCTCTCGGAGAGCCCAGCAAGCTACCAAGAGTATCCCGCCCGCACAGCAGAGCCTGGCAAGCTCCCCGTGGTGTATTCGATATGCCAAAAACAGTAACAATAACAGGTCTCATTCCCCTGACCCTGAAAGAGCCTCCAATCATTGGGAAAGATGAGTAAGGAGAGGCTGCTAAAATCTCAGGACTAATGGTGACGTTACTGGCTCCCGCTTAAGTAAATCTATGAACAATGGGATGACAGTGATTAAAGTGATTTATTTTTAAAATTTGTTCTTTTTAACTGAATCACCGTGAGCTAAGTTACAAAACTTTCATGTTTGAGTTTCAGTCATATAATGATCGAACACCCATCCCTCCACCAGTGTACATTTTCCACCACCAATTTCCCCAGTATCTCTTCCCCATCCCATCCCACTCCTGCCCCTGCATCTATGGCAGACAATTTCCCTCTTACTCTCTCTCTATTTATGGGTATTATGGTTTTCAATACAGGTAATGAGAGACCATCATGTTTGGTCCTTTACTTTCAGCACACACGTCTGACACCGAGCGATTCCTCCAACCATCATGGACTTAGTGATCCCTTCTCTATCCCAGCTGCCTTCTCCCCCAGCTCATAAGGCAGGATTCCAATTGAGGTTGGGGAAGGTGATACCTCCCATCTTTCCCCCCAATAATTGCTTTAGCTATTCGTGGGCACTTGTTCCATATGAATTTCAGGATTGCTTGATCAATTTCTTTGAAGAATGTCATGGGTATCCTTATAGGGATCACACTGAATCTGTGTAATGCTCTGGGAAGTATTGCCATTTTGACAATATTAAATCTCCCAATTCATAAACAGGAGAGGTGTTTCCATTTCCTCATGTCCTCTTTTATTTCTTGAAGTAGTATTTTTTAGTTTTCTTTTTTTCCCTTTATTTGTGGGTCATACCCGGCAATGCTCAGGGGTTGCTCCTGGCTTTTCACTCAGGAATCACTCCTGGCAGTGCTCAGGAGACCATATGGGATGTCAGGAATCGAACAAATCTGGGAAAGCTGCATGCAAGGCAAATGCCCTACCTGCCATGCTATCACTCCAACCCTGTAGTTTTCTTTGTACAGGTCCTTTACCTCCTTAGTTAAGCTCATTCTGAGTTACTTGATTTTCTGAGGCATGATTGTGAACAGGATTTTTTATATAATTTTTTCTCATTATTTGTGTATAGGAAAGCCATTGACTTTTGGGTATTGATTTTATAGCTTGTGAGTTTACTATATAAGTCAATTGTTTTTGGGAGCTCTTGGTAGAGGCTTTAGGGTTTCTGTATAGTATGTCATCTCCTAGAGCACGCAACTTGTGACCATGCGATATCTCATACTGTACATCACTGATGTACCAGGAGTAGCACACCACGTTGGATGGGATGTAAAGTAAAAGGTAACCCATCTCGACTAAAAGAATATTAACACAGAAGACTCAACTTGCAACAACGTGTTAGTAATATTTTATACAAGGGTTTAATGGCTCCTGGGTGAGATAAAACAATCTTCACACACTTTCTTTTATGGAAAATTTTGGGTCATTTTTAGCGAAGTTTTCATAACAAGCAATATAAAATAAATTATGTTCATCCTGCTATTAGACAGGCTTGGGTAGTGTCTGGGGAAATTCAAAATAATGGTTGTAGGAAGTGTAATGGTGGTGAGATTGGTGTTGAAATACTGAATGTAATAAATTATTTTGAAAAACTTTATAAAAAGAAAATAAAATTTATAAGAATCAAAAAAATAAGTCAGATTTTCAACCATGGAGCAATCTTCCTGGCCCTTTCTCTACTGTCCTTGGGTGTTAGTCTCATATTATATTTTATATTCCACAAATTAGTGCAGTCATTCTATGTCTGTCCTTCTCTTTCTGACTCATTTCACTTAGCACAATACTCTCCATGACCGTCCACTTGTAACCAAATTTCACGACTTCATCTTTTCTAACAGCTGCATAGTATTCCATTATGTAAATGTATCATAGTTTATTTAACCAGTCATCTGATTTGGGGAATTTGGGTTGTTTCCAGATTCTGGTTATTGTGAACAATGCTGCAATGAACATATAGGCACAGATGTCAGTTCTACTGTGCTTTTTTGCACCCTCGGAATATATTCCCAGAAGTAGTATTGCTGGGTCATATGGAAGATCAATTTTTAGTTTTTTTTTTTAAACTAGAAAAAAACTCGACAAAAGGGTGAACCAGTCAGCATTTCCATCAACAATGAAACAGAGTCCCGTTCTCTCCTAATCCATGCCAGTACTGGTTGTTCATGTTCTTTTTGATGTGTGTCATTCTTGCGATGTGAGATGATACTTCATTGTTTTTATTTGCAACTCCCTGATGATTGGCGAGGTAGAGCATTTTTTCCTGTGCCTTCTGGCCATTTGTATTTCTTTTTTGAGGAAGTTTCCGTTCATTGCTTCTCCCCATTGTTTGATGGGGTTGGAGGTTATTTTCCTGGAAAACACAGGTTTATGATTAGCTGTGTGATGGAAGATTACTTAGTTTCCTCATTAGTAAAATGAGAACTGTAATATCTGTCACAGGCTTCTATACCTTTAAATTAGTGTTTTTGTGAAAAGTATTATATAAAATAAAAGTCATATATATATGATAGTCCATGTAAAGGGTGACCTTGCAAATCCCCATCATATATAATCTAATAAATCTGAGTTGGATGTGGATTTCACTTTGTGGGTTTCCCTTCTTTCAAAGATTATAGCCTTCCTAGTATCCCATTACACTTTTTTTCTTTTTTTTCCGGTCACACCTGGCCAGGCACAGGGGTTACTTCTGGCTCTGCACTCAGGAATTACTACTGGTGGTGCTTGGTGCTCAAGGGACCATATGGGATGCTGGGAATCAAACCCGGGTCGGCCGCGTGCAAGGCAAATGCCCTACTCACTGTGCTATCGCTCTAGCCCCAGTATCCCACTACATTTTGCTTAAGTTTTACAGTTGATTTTAGTGGGTGAGTCCATTTGAATTGAGCTTTTCTATCATGCCTATAGCTAAAATTCCTCCCTTGCATTTCTTTTATTTTCCCACTTAAATATCTATAGATTTATATAAAATCAATCTGAAATATAATGAAAAGAGTAATAAGTAGTAATTCTGCTTCATCCCTCCTTATCCCCATGTTTGTTTTAGTGGAAAATATGCTTTTGTTGTTTTAAAAGCTCAAATGTACACAGAAATGTACACATATGTATTTATATACTTAGATGAGATAGTATAATGAATCCTTCCCTTGATTATGCATTACTTATCTTCAGCAACCATTAGCTCATGAACACTTTTGTGTATTTCTTCTAACAGTTAACCCCTAATTCTGTGAATTATTGAGAAACTAATCCAAAATATTTAACTTTACCCCTAAATATTTAACTGTTTGCCTCTAAAAGGGAAGGCATCATTTTTTTACTCTAACAAATTTGATAGTCACTATCACACTTGATAGAATTTAATAAGGTTTTGTTTGTTTACTTTTTAGTTTGCGCTACACCTGACTGTGCTCAGAGTTTATTCCTGGCTTTGTGCTCAGGGAGCACTCGATAACCATATGCAGCACTGGGAATCAAATTAGGGTTGGTGACATTGAAGGCATATATTCATTTTTGTTTTCTCTGATGCCAGATAATCTGGTTAACATAACATGGTTAAAATAGTGAATAACTTGTTTTATTTTAGAATGTTTACTTATAATTACTTCAGAAAAATCATATCAATTTCGGGGTCGAGAGCTATTGTTCAGAAAATAGTGTACTTGCTTTATTTAATACCTGGCACCTCATATAGTTCCCTAAACCCGACCATGAGTGATCCATGAGTACAGAGTCAGGAGTTAGCATGGAGCACTGCTGGGTGTGGCTGCAAAAAAGTTAATATTATTAGTAAAAATAATTTATTTTATGTATTTGAAACTTTAAACATTGTGTTTATAAAGTTCTTCATAGTACAGTTATTTTGGTATTCAATGTTCCAACACCAATCACTCTACCTGTGTGACCTTTTCTTTACCAATGTCCCATTTCCTATCCCCACCCTAGTCTGCCTCTTGAGCATGCACAAAATTATTTACTTTATATTGCTCGTTACTATATATATATATATATCATAGTGATGTTACTAAAGTCATTGTTAATGATTTACTGAGCTGTTTTGTTCTGGTTGAGCCTTCTGTTATTGTTCTACTCATTGAGCTTAGTGAATTTCTACTCAACTTTCCCATCTAATTTGCTGTGCTGTTACTAGACTGTAAGTAATGTGAAATTTGGAGATGTTGGGGCTACATACTCCAGGGACCATGGAACTGGGATGATTTCGCAGCCTGGCATCTCTTCAAGATTAGTTATGGAGCTGTGAAGCTGGGTGGTTTATATGCCAGAGATGTTGGGTGTGGGTGGAGTGTTGAGCCTCTAGGCAGGTTGATGACTTGGCCCAACTCCTTCATGGCTTACCTGGGAGGACTCAGTGGTGGCATCTCTCTCTTCTAGATTCTAGTAAGAATAACTTCTAAAAATAGTTTAAGAGTTCTTATTTTTTAGGTTGTATACCACTAGGGATGTTTAGTCAAAATAGTGTTTTAAACATTTTTAGTGCTTTAAAAATTACTTTGATTTTTTTCTTCCTGACTAACATGTTGATTTAACATAGATATGGGTTTATTTATTTATATTTGTTTTCTGCCTTTGGAGACGACTTTCCCCAGTTTTGACTCATTTTTTGAAGGGGCTCACACCCGGCAGTACTTAGAGCTTACTCTTGGTTCTGCACTCAGAAATCACTCATGGTGGATTTGGGGGACCATATGCATGCAAGCCAAGTGCCCTACCTGCTATACTATCATTCTTGCCCCACATTTTGTGTTATAGTCATATAAAATATGATTTTTATTTCATAAATTAATTATATTCCAATAAGTCTGATCTTTTTCTTTTTCATCATGACCCCTCCCTTCCACTCTAGATAACTAGTTTATTTTATTTTATAAATTATCCTTTTGGTCTTTAAATATTAGAAACATGCATATATCCAATCATCTCTCCCCCCATTAAGGTTGTTTATCTCTCTTACTTCTTTGTTTTTGGTAACATCCAGAGGTGCTCAGGGCTAACTCCCAACTGCGTTTATAGACCATTCCTAGTAGGCTCAGGGGACCATACGGAACACTGTGGATTAAACCCCATGGTTGGTTGTTTGCAAGGAAAGCACCCTACCTACTGTACTATAACTTGGGTATTTCTTTCCTTTTCTTTTTACTTTTGGCCACACCCCGCAGTGTTCAGTGTTTACTCCTAGCTCTGTGATTGGAAATTATTCCTGTCAGTGCTCATGGGGCCATTTGCAGTGTCCAGAATTGAACCTGGGTTGGCCACATAAAGAGCTCATCTTAACCCCTGTACTATTTCTCCAGCTGTTTTTCTGTTTCTTTATAGATGAGACATTTATTTCTTAATTTTTTAGTTAAGGAAGTGCTTTAAAAAAGGATTGGCACAGTGGTTTAAAATACAGTTAATATTAATATTCAGGAAGACAGTGTTGCTACACCATACCCACAAACATTGTATCAGCATTACTCTACCACTGTCTCCAGGTGCCTTTAACTACATTTTCCTCCTAATTTATGAACTCAGTTCTGTAGGCAGAATCTCAGGGCTTTTTATGATTCACTATTATTTATTCCCTTACTTTGTTCCTTTATATTCTACATATGAGTGAGAGCATTTGACATGTGTCCTTCTCTATTTAATTTTTTTTTTGGTCACGACTGGTTGTGCTCAAGGTTTACTCTTCGCTCTGTACCCAGGAATCACTCCTGGAGGTTCTCTGAACACCATATAGGGTGCCAGGAATCAAAATATGGTAGGCTATATGCAATGCAAGCACCCTAGACACTGCACTATTTCTCTAGCCTTTATCCTCTTTTTTATCTTTAGTAAGATACCCTCCAGTTTTGCCTAAGTTGCTGCAAATCATAAGATTCTGTCTTTTCTTATAGCTGGGGAGTGTTCAATTAAATATATATATATATATATATATATAAATTTTCTTATCCATTCATCTGTTCTTGAGTACTACTTCCCAAGATTATTAGATAAATGGTAGCATTCTGTAGATATTTTCCCACTTTGTCTTCATTCATTTAACTCATATTCAGGTGTGGCCCAAAATAAAAAGTAAGAAAAAAATATTTCCAAACTGACTATCAAATTTGTTAGAATAAAAAAAAATGACACCTTTCCTTTTAGACACAATCAGTTAAATATTTATGGGTAAAATTAAATATTTTGGATTTCACTTGTATCACTTGTCATCCCATTGATCTTTGATTTGCTCGAGTGGGTGCCAGTAACATCACGATTTGTCCCTGTCTCATGCGAGTGTAGCCCAATGATATCTGCTTGCTCCAGGAACAGGAAAAGCCTCAAATTATTCATTCAGGGTTTTGACGAAGAACTATGACCATCACGTTGGTGGGCGGCCATGTGGTCTTTTGACGTCCTGTGGAATCCAGTCGGTAGCAGCTCTAGTCCTCTAGTCCAGCGGTCGTCTCTGAATCGCATTACATGTGCGGCCCATCTGATTTTCTATGCCTTGGCAAAAGAGATAGCGTTCCTGATTCTTGACCATTGACGGAGGTCGGAACTCCGGATTCCTTCTCTCACTTGGGTGAAACATGATACTGTTAGCATAGCTCTTTCCATTCCTCTTTGGGATTCCTGAATAGTGTTCTCATCCTGTTTTCATAGGGCTCAGGTCTCTGAGGCATATGTTAGTGCAGGAAGAACAGTGGAGTTAAAAAGATGTGCCCAGAGCCAGAGGTTCTTCGTTCTCTTAACCACTTCTTCGAAGCTCTTGGAGGCATTCCATGCTGCTCTCTTCCTCCTGCACAGTTCTGGCGCCAAGTCGTTCCTCATGTTGAGTTCTTGACCCAGGTAAACATAGCTGCTGCATTCGGAGATGTTCGTTCCGTTGAGAGAAAATGGAATGTCAGGGGACTAGTTAGTTTTTCATAAACATAGTTTGGTTGAGATTCAGCTGCAGTCTGACCTTTCCACACTCGCGGTCGAAGCCGGCCAGCATTTGTGCCGCTTGGCTAATACTTGGCGTTATGAGAATGATATCATCAGCAAAGTGAAGGTGGTGTAGTTGCAGACCGTCTATCTTCACACCAATTCCTTCCCATTCCAGTTGTCGCATGACATTCTCAAGGGTGGCACTGAAGAGTTTCGATTAAATGGTATCAGCCTGCCCAAACCCTCTCTTTACGTCAGTGATCACTTCCTTGTAGAATGGTGAGATCCTTGTGGTGAATCCGTAATACAGCTTGCAGAAGACCTTAATGTACTGAGTTTGAGGGTTAGGGCTTCGATGACCACTTCGGTCTCAACAGAATCAAAGGCCTTCTTTAAATCGATGAACGTTAGACCGAGTGGCATCTTGAACTCTCGCGAAACTTCAATGAGTTTGGTCACTGTGTGGATAGGTCGATCATGCTGAATCCTTTTCAGAATGCGGCTTGCTCTCATGGTTATCCTTCAACTAGTGTTCTGCCTATTCTATTCAGGATGACTCGAGTGAACAACGTGTAGAAGACAGAAAACAGGAAGATTGGGTGATAGTTTCTAATGTCGTGGATGTTTCCCTTCTTGTAGAACAGAACAGTCCTGCTGGTTTTCCATTGGGATGGAACCTTGCATTCCGACAGGCAGCGTGTGTAGAGCCAAGTCAGTGTATTGATGAGTACTGGTGGCAGATTCTTCAGGTGTTTGGTTCTGACCTTGTCTGGACCGGGTGCTGTATGTGTGTTTAGCTACGAAATGGCGTGTCATATTTTGGAAGGGTGGACTTTGGGAATGACATATCCATCCTGTGGAATTTGGTATGTGTACAGGTGGACATGGCTGTCGAAGAGATCCGAGTAGAAGTCGTGAATAATCCTCTCCATTGCACTTCTGGAAGATGTATAGATCCATCAGGATGTCGGAGGGTAGTCATCTTGGTCTTGTAGTTGACGAAGGACAGGCGAGCATTGTGAAGACTTTTTCCAGCTTCTGCAGCATCGGCAAACACTGCTGCTCTTCTCTCTTTGAGGTCTTCCTTTATGGCTTCTCTGCACAGCTTTGCAAGCTTGGATGTTAGCTTGTGGTTTTCTGTGGCTCCTGCCAAATCACGTTGGCAAATGAGCTTGAGAGTTTCCGAAGACAGGCTTTGTGGATGTCTGTTAATGTCTTTCCCACTCTCGGCATTTTTTGAGCAATCATGGAGATGCTGAACCAGTCTATCGTATTCCTCGTCCATGTTCTCAACAATGGCATTTTCCCACGTTGCCACAATAGTGCCAAATAGTTCCCAGTTGGTGGTCATTTTGGGAGTTCTCTTCTTAAACTTAAACTTTTTAGACCTTTCTTCCCCCTCCGTGAAGTAGAATTTTGCATGAAGGAGATGGTGATCCAATCCCATTTGGAATTTTGTGACAACAGCGACATCAGTCAGCAAAACCTTAGATTGAATATGATGTGGTCAATTTTGTTGTGGAACTGTCCACCGGGAGACACCCATATCCAACATTTAGATTCGGCCTTCTGGAACTGTGAGTTACCATGGATGGTCTTGGTCAACATGATGAACTCAGACAGTCTCTCACCCTGTTTGTTCCATTCTAAGCCATGGAATGTGGAGTTCTTTGGGTGACTCTCTCGGTCCTATCTTGGCATTAAAATCACCAACAATGATCTTGTAGACGGTGTGGCCTTCTTTATAGAACTTCTCCAGCTCCATGTAGCACTTCTCAATTTCTTCTTCATCGTAGTTGGATGTTGTTGCGTAGACAATGAAGATAGAAACTGCCAGCAGTGAGCCACATCTATTCAAGTGTAATTGTTCGACTCGGGTTGTTAGGCATTCAAATGAATCCTCCACTACTCAGCCACCACCACGCTCCAGGCCTCTTTCTGGACACTCAGGCTTAACCTCACTTATGAGTGAAGCCTCACAGAACCAGGTAAAGCAGAATTTTGCAAACTTGGACTCCAGACTCAACAAGACCTGGAAACAACATCCTCTGTCTGCCTCCTCCAAGCTCCGGTGCTCCAGGGATCAAACTCAGATGCTCCATCCTACTGGAGCCAGATAAATACCTCACTGGCACACCTCCACTACCTCCACTACCCAGCCACTGCCACGCTCCAGGCTGCTTTCTGGAAAGCATAGGACACTTAATACCCATTTTTCATAATTTTCGAACTATATTTAATGGGTTTCAAATATGGTATGAATCATGGGAACACCTGTAAGGGCAATTGGAGGCCGCCCTAAAAGCCTCCATCCCTCTACGAGAGCCCAGCGAGCTACCCAGAGTACCCCACCCGCACGGCAGAGTCTGGCAAGCTACCCGTGGAGTATTTGATATGCCAATAACTGTAACAACAATGAGCCTAATTTGCCTGACACCAAAAAAGCCCCAATACAGCAGCGTTATAAAGGAAGAGCAAGGAGAGAGAGGCTGATAAAATCTCAGGGACAAACTAGACTGCCAAAATGAAGAAAGACTAAAATGACTGTACTTTCAATGCACATATGCTGGTATCAGAGGCATCCATTGAGGACCTGATGGTGCAAGTGCAGAAGATCAAGTATGACACCATTGTCTGACCGAAACGAGAAGGCTTCAATCACATCATGCCATTTTCGACACTGGAGAAGAACTGTTCCTCAGAACATGCGAAAACAGAGGCATTGGTAGTGTCTGTGTTCTTGTCAACATGAACAGGGCCATGAGAATTGATTCAAAATACTTTGGATTTGTTTCTCAATAATTCACAGATTTAGGGGCTTGTTGTTAGAGCTCTTCCTCTTTTTAAAAATAACTATATATGGGGCTGGAGAGATAGCACAATGGGCAGGGCACTAGTCTTGCATATGGCCAACCGTGGTTCTATCCCTAATACCACATGATGGTCCCTAGAACATTACTAGGAGTGATCTCTGAGCACAGAGGCAGGAGTAAGCCTTGAGTACTGCTGGGCATAGCCCCTAAACAAACAAGTTAACTATATTGTATTAAATTGATGTGTATATCTATTTTTATTCAACCAGCTTCCTTAAGTGGACTTTTCTGTGCTTCAATGAACTACTTTATGCATATTTCTTTCATTTTTAAGGCTGTTACTTGTAATCATTTTTGTTACATGCCAGAAATTTTATATGTAATCTACACCTGGCTGTACTCAGAACTTACCTCTAACTCTGCTCTCAAGGATTATTCCTGGCAGTGCTCAGGGTATAAAATGTGGTGTTTAGGATCTAAATCGAACCCTGGTTAGCCTTGTACATGACTGGTGCCTTATCCATTGTACTATTGTTCCGGTACAATATATTTATATATATTTTCATGGTTAACTGAATGCAACTTTTTCATATGATTTCATGCCCTATTTGTCTTCTAGGGCTGCCATAAATAGGTGATTTTAAAGCAACAATTGATTTTCTGACAATTACAAAAGCTAAAGGTTTAAGACCAAGATATTAGCAGGTTTAAATTCTTTTGACTGTAGTTGGCTGCCTTCTCACTTGTTCTTACATTGCTTTTTCTGCGTGTGTGCATCTTATATATGGTTTCCCTTTGTGTTTCCAAATGTACACCAGTATAATAATACCAGTCAGTTTGGATTAGGGCTTACCTTAGTGGCCTTGTTTTAATTTTGTCATGGTTTTAAAGGTCCTATGTGTAAATAGTCATCATTGAGATAATGAGAGTCTACAATGTATGAATTGCGTCTACAAATTCAACCCAATAATAGCTAAATCTTGACTTATTATCTTATACGTGGGCCAGGGCAAAAGTACATGGGGTATGGTATTTGCCCTATAAGCAATTGATCCGGGTTTAATCCCTGACATCCTTTATGGTCCACCTAGCACTGCCAGGAGTAATTTCTAAGTGCAGAGCCAGGAGTAACTTCTGAGCATCGCCAGATGTGACCGCCTTCCCCCCAAAAGAAAAAGAATAAAACAGTTATATGTGATGTATTTTTCCGCTATAGATGAATATTTATTTCATATTGTGTTATTCTTCTACACCCCTTCCAGGTTTTTTGGTTTGTTTTGTTTTTGGGGTCCCATCTGGCAGTGCTCAGGCTTACTCCTGGCTCTGCACTCATGTATCACTACTGGTGGGGGTCAGGGGACCATATTTGGTGCCAGAGATTGAACCTCAGTCAGCTGTGTGCAAAGTAAGCACCCTACTCACTGTGCCATTGCTTCTTGCCCAGTTTATTTTTAAGATTTTTTAATTGAATCACCATGAGATAAACCCTTACAAACCTGTTCATGATTAGGTTTTAGTCATATAGTGTTCCAAAACCCATCCCTCCACCAGTGTACATTTCCTAGCACCAGTGTCCCCGGGGTACCTCCCATAATCCCACTTTTTTAAAAGTTATATTATGCTGTTTTAATTTGTATGATGACTGTCCACCTTTAAAAACCTTATTTATTTGTGGCCAGAGCCGCAAATAAATAAAGTACACCGGATAGGGCATTTACCTTGCATGCAGCCGATCCAGGTTCGATCCCCAGCATCCCATATGGTCCCCCAAGCAATGCCAGGAGTAATTGCTGAGTGTAGATCCAGGAGTAACCCCTGAGCATCGCTGGGTGTGACCCCTACAAAAAGGGGAAATAATTAAATAAAATTATATTTATGTTTTTTTTCGGGGGCCAATGCTTGGTGATGTTTGGTGGCTACTCATGACACTGTGCTTGGAGGTTATTACCAGCAGTACTTGTGAGACCATGCAATGCTAGGGATCAAACTACGTGGCTCCATGCAAGGCTACTGTCTTAATCCATGTACTATTCCTTCAGACCCCAAACTTTAGCTGTAGCACTGTAGCACTGTTGTCATCGATTTGCTCGAGTGGGCACCAGTAACATCCCCATTGTGAGACTCGTTGTTACTGCTTTTGGCATACCAAATATGCCATGGATAGTTTGCCAGGCTCTGCCATGCAGTGGCATACTCTTGGTAGCTTGCCAGGCTCTTCGAGAGGGACAGAGGAATCAAACCTGGGTTGACTGCGTGCAGGGCAAACACCCTACCTGCTGTGCTCCAGTCTAAGTTAACTAATCTATCTATCTATCTATCTATCTATCTATCTATCTATCTATCTATCTATCTATCTATCTAATCTGTCTGTCTGTCTATCTAATCTATCTATCTATCTATCTATCTATCTATCTATCTGTCTATCTAATCTGTCTGTCTATCTAATCTATCTATCTATCTATCTATCTATCTATCTATCTATCTATCTATCTATCTATCTGTTTTGGAGATTGCGTCTTTGTTTTTCAATTTGTGATATTTGTCCCTTTATGACACGCAGTACCTTTTATTACCTTTAACTTCCAAAATTTGCTTTGTTGATTTCAAGAGTGAAAATTTAAAAAGAGTATTTGATTTCGGCTACTATTAATTCTGTAGATAACAATAGCATTCCTCTTTATTTTCCTCCACCAGCTTTCTTAATTGTGTTTCTTTAAGTGTTCCTTCTTTTTTAATTGAATCACCATGAAATATACATTTAAAGTTGCTCATGATCAAGTCTCAGTAATTCTTGGGCATGTGGGTTGCTCCAGATTTTGCCTATTGTGAATAGTGCATTGTGTTTTGGGGCAATACAGTATTGCTAGGTCATATAACAGTTCAATTTCTAGGTTTTTGAGGTATGCCCATATTGTTTTCCAAAAAGGCTGGACCAGTCGGCATTCCTACCAACAGTGAAGGAGAGTCCCTTTCTCCCTGAATCCATGCCAGCACTGGTTGCTCTTGTTCTTTACAAAAAACTTTTTTTAATTGAATCACTGTGAGATAGACCATTACAAAGCTGTTCGTGATTAGGTTGCAGTCACACATTGTTACAATGCCCATCCCTCCACCAATGTACACTTACAGGCATCAATGTCCCCACTTTTCCTCTCACCTCCCATGCCCCTCCCCGCCTGCCTCTATGGCAGGCACTTTTCTTTTTTCTGTCTGTCTGTCTGTCTGTCTTACTCTGCTTTGTGACATTGTGTTTTGCAATGTGGTTTGCAGGTACTGAAAGGTTATCATGTATATCCCTTTACCTACTTTCAATGCTCAGTTCTTTTTTTTTTTTTTTTTTTTTTTGCTTTTTGGGTTACACCCAGCGATGCTCAGGGGTTACTCCTGGCTTTGCACTCAGGAATTACTCCTGGCGGTGCTTGGAGGACCATATGGGATGCCAGGGATTGAACCCGGGTCGGCCGTGTGCAAGGCAAACGCCCTACCCGCTGTGCTATCGCTCCGGCCCCTCAATGCTCAGTTCTTATCCAGCGTGATCATCTCCAACTATTATTGTCATACTTGTCCGTTCTCTGTCTTACTACTCTTCACCCCACAATACTTGTGCTAGTTTCGAACTTTTCACTGGTCCTCCTGACACCTGTTTTCCTTGGCCTTGGATATTAGTCTTATGTTAATTTTTATATACCACAAATGACTACAATTATTCTATATCTGCCTCTCTCTGAATTATTTCACGCAGTATGATACTCTCCATGTCCATACATATCCATAGGAAAATTTTATGATTACACCTTTTTGATGAGTGACAGTTTCTGTGGTGTGAAATGATATCTCATTGTTGTTTTGATTTGCATCTCCCTCATGATCGTAGAGCATTGTTCCAATATGCCGTTTGGCCATTTGTATATCTTCTTTGAGGAAGTTTCTATTAATTTCTTCTCCCCATTTTTTGGTAGGGTTTTTTTTTTCTTGTGAAGTCCTACCAGTTCTTAGATATCATTGATATTAACCCCTTATCAGATGAGTAATGGGTAAATAATTTTTTCCTATTTCCTGGGTTGTCTTTGTATCTTGGTCACAGTTTCTTTTGAGGTTCAGAGGTTCTTAGCTTAATGTAGTCCCATTTTATTATCTTTGCTTCTACTTGCTTGGTGTTTCTTCTTTGAAGTTGCCCTTACCTTCAGTGTTGTGGAGGGTTCTGCCTACATTTTCTTTCATATGCCTTATGGATTCAGGTATGATATTGAGGTCTTGAAACCATTTTGATCTCACTTTTGTGCATGGTGTTAGAAAGAGATCTGAGTTCATTTTTTGCATGTAGCTATCCAATTTTCCCAGAAGAACTTGTTGAAGAGGCTTTCCTTTCTCCACTTTGTATTTCTTGCTTCTTTATCAAAGATAAAGTGGTAATAAATTTCAGTTAGTGTCAGGATATTCAACTCTGTTACTTTGATTTGAGTCTATCTTCATTCTAATGTCGTGCTATTATAATTATTACTGCTTGTAGTACAGTTTGAATTTGGTAAGGTGATGTCTCCCATGTTCTTTTTCCCAAGAATTGCTTTAGCTATTTGTGGGGGTTTATTGTTCCATATGAATTTCAGGAGTGTTTTGTCGATTTCTTTGAGAAATGTCATGGGCATTCTTTTAGGGGCTGCATTGAATTCATATAATGCTTTGTGGAGTATTGCCTTTTTGACAATGTAAATCCTACCAATCCATGAGCAAGGGATGTACGTCCATTTCCTCGTGTCCTGTATTTTTTTCCTTGAAGCAGTGTTTTCTAGTTTTTTTTTTTTGTATAAGTGCTTTATATCTTTAGTTAAGCAGATTCCAAGGTACTTGATTTCCTCAGGCACAATTGTAAATGAGATTGCTTTTTAAAAAATATCTATTTCTTCTCTTTCATTGATTGTATATAGGAAAGCCACGGACTTTTTGGTATTGATTTTGTAACCTGCCACTTTACTATACAAGTCTATTGTTTTTAGGAGCTTTTCTGTAGAGTCTTTAGAATTTTCATAATATCATGTGATCTGCAAATAGATTTCCCTCAATTATTTGTCATTTTTGGTCAAATTTTATTTCATATTTCTTGATACTCTTTTGTGAATATTGGGTCATACTACAGCCCAAATCTAATGATGGAGAGGTATAACTTTTTTATGAATAAAAATTTTATTAGAATAGAAAAATTCTAACTGAACTAAAAATCAAGAACATAGCCAATTTGTTGGAATTGACACTTAAAATTTAATTAATTACCCCCCAAGTTAATAAAATTTTCTAGCGCATCATTTTTCATAAACCTGCAAAATAACATCCCTAGTAGGACAGAATATTCTGCATTAATCTGTGTTGCCAGTTATAGGAACTCTATTTTGTTCAGACTTAGTGATTGCATTCATTTTTCCTCTCTGGAGAGGGGAGAGAAAGATATATTTTGGGAGCTTGGGGAAAATAAAACTGTCTGATATTCCTAATGTTTACATTCAGGATATTTCTACATTTTGAATTTTTGAGCATTTTGTGTGTCAGGTTTTTCTTCATCCTATTTACTATTTTTCAGAGGTTCTCATTGTTTCAGTTCAACTGAAAATGTCTCTTACTATTTAGGATGATTTTTCAGTAAAAAAGTGTGTTTTTCTCTTTACTGAAAATGCCATTTAGTATGTAAGATGCTTATTGAATTAAAAAAGTATATTTTTCCTTAGTTTTTCATATCATCATCATCATCCCGTTGATTGCCAAATTTCTCGAGTGGTCTCAGTAACCTCTCCATTCGTCCTATCCCTGAGATTTTAGAAGGCTTTCTTTCCTCGTTCTTTCCAATGGTGCCGCATTGGAGGCTCTATCAGGGTCAGGGGAATGAGACCCATCATTGTTACTGGTTTTGGCATAATAATACATTATGGGGAGTTTGAGAGGCTCTCCCTTGTGGGCAGGAAACTCTCAGTACCTGGCCAGGTTCTCCCAGAGGGAGAATTAGGTGATAAGATGTCACATGGCTGCGAAGCATTTTTTTATATATGTATATGAATCCACAGATATAATTTCCAGAGATTTATATAGTTTATTACATGTTATATGTTTATCACATATAACTATTATATATGTAGTTTCCAGGATGTATAGTAGAGGGTATAATTGTAGTATGTCTTCAATCCTCCATCTTAACTCAATCTTTGTTTCATTCTATAGTAATTTGCATATTACCTATCAGCCTTTTAGATGTCTGTGAGCTTCTTCGGGGTACCTGGTATATAAAGGATACTTTATAAATTTTTTTCTTAATACATTTTGAGGAGGGTGGGAGATAGTGGCTAAAGCACATGCCTTGAAAGGGCTAGGCCATGTTTATAATGTTGTTGCCTGCATATTCCAAGCATGTTTCTGGCAGTTCTGTGCTTTGTATGTGGAAGCTCTGGTCTGTGCTTTTAGCTGCAAATGGTTTCCAACTGCATTACAGCTAGGTGGATGTGAACACCACAACTAAAGTGTATGACCCCTGGTGAGCTCCACAGCTAAAAGGATGTACAAGCACCATGGCCCAGAGTGCCACCACCTGGTGAGCACTGTGCAAGTGTCATAGCTAGAGGAGTTTATACTCCTCAGTGAGCAATGTGATCAGGTGTGCCAGCACTCAATTCAGATGTGTGTGAACCACTACCAAGCATGTGACAACCACAAAACAAAGTCATCAGTAGAGAGAAAGAAACTGAAAAAATATATATTTTTTTAGAATTTCATAAACATTAGAGTGCTTTACAGTCTAATGCTTATCTGTAAGTTTCCTCAAGTATGTAAAGTTAAATTTAGAACCATCTCTTCTTGTCTAAATTTTCTTAATTTTTCTGTGTTTTTAAATGTTTACATATACTTTTTTTGTTTCTTTTCTCCTTTTCTATTTTTTGGCCATGCCTGGTGATGCTCAGGGATCACTCCTGGCAGTATTCAGGGGAGCATATGTGGTACCAGGAATTGAACCCAGGTCAGTAATACAGAAGGTAACCTTAACCACTGTGATATCTCTTCAGCCTCTCTGTTTCTATTTTTGGGCCTCCTAAGCAGTCTTCAGGAGCCCAGGGTTCACTCCTTGAGATACTGGGCCTGGTTATGAGTACCTGATGCTTTAGTGCTTGGACATAGCAACAGAGTGCTGCATTGGTTCTGGGTGTCACCAGGGACACAGCTGGCACTGCTTGGGCTATTCAATGCTGGGGGTTGATTTGGTCTTGTGCATGCTAGAAATGTACTCTGGCCCCTACTATTTTCTTTTAGTTTTTATTCAAAATATATGTTTTCAAATATGTTAATTTTTGTAATAGTTAATTTAAAAGATAATTTCTCTTAAGTTATGGAATTATAAGAAGAACACAACTCTAATAAATTATGTTATTTTTTCCATTTCCTGTGAGTTACACTGCTAACTATGCATAGAGTGTTAAATATTTTCTCCATTACCTCTTTTGGCCAGTTTGGAGGTGTGCATTTTTTCTTTGTATTAGTTTATTCTTTCCTCTACTTTTATTGAGGTCCTTTGATTTACAATACTTTTTTTTTTGCTTTTTGAGTTACACCTGGCAATGCACAGGGGCTACTCCTGGCATTGCACTCTCAAATTACCCCCTGGCAGTGCTCAGGGGACCATAGGGGATACTGGGAATCGATCCCGGGTCGGCTAAGTGCTAGGCAAACGCCCTACAAGCTATGTACACACTCCAGCCCCAATTTACAGTATTTTTAATGACAGTTTCATGCATACATTGCTTCAGCACCACACTCAACCACCAGAATGCCCACTTTTCTCCACCAATGTCTAAGGAATCCTCACACTACCCTTCTCCCCCATGGAAGATCAGCTCTGTAGACTAATTCTCCAGTTCTAATGCTATGGTCATTTATTGTTGTCTTATTGTATTTCTTTATATATGGTATCTCATATATCACATATTAAAGACATCATGCTGTGTCTGTCCCTCTCCTTCAGAGAAAGGATGAGATCATGCAGTTCACTTTAGGTGGCTAGAAATAGAGGGTACCATACCGCCTGCCTTTACTCCGCATGATACCTTGTAGTTCTATGCATCCTTTCATCTTTTCTCATTACTGAGTACTATTCCATGTATATATGCCAAATTTTCTTTATTTAGCCATCTGTTTTTGTGTACTTGGGTTGTTTTCAGGTTTTGACTATTGTGAATAATGCTGCAATGAATATGGGGGGCACAAATGTCTTATTGAAACAGTAGCTTTGAGCCCTTTGGGTAGAGAATGGGACGTGGAATTTCTGAGTTGTATGGAATTTCATTTCTTAGATTTTTTTGAGATATGCCCATATTGTTTTCCAAAGAGTTTTAACTAGTTGACCTTTATATCAAAAATGGGTGAGGGCTACTTTCCCCCCACATCCATGCCAGCACTGATTGGTTTTGTTCTTTTTTATGCATATATATCTGACTAGTGTGAGGTGATATCTTTTTGTTTTGATTTGCACTTCAAGTTATTTTCTAACTTCTCTATCCTGATGAATATGAAAACAGGAAAAGTGTGGGCAGATTTTGGAAATGCTTTGATCGCTGATGATTATTTTCAAACTACTGTGGTTGTAAGTTACTATTGATTTTTTGTTGTTGCAATTTTAGTAACTCATTACATGAGTAACCACTGGTTATTCTCATCATTGCATTGTGTTCTGTGCTTTTATTTTCCAGAGTCTGGAGCAATTATATGTCAGATTAATGCAGAGAAGTGTCATTGAATCCCAGTCTATTATGCAGAAGATTCTTCTGGACAGGAAAATCTTCAAAGTGTTTTCTTACCAAGTAGAGACAGTGGTATCATAGTCACCAGGGCCCTGTAATGGGGCATTTTTATACGTAAATGCAAAAAGTAGTGAGCTAAAACTTCTGTAAGAAAGATACCATACCACTTATCTGCTGGTATATTTGACCTTTTTAGACGCTTTTTATATCTAAAGATAACATTACAAATGGTGATTGGTATCTGTGTGGGTGAACATGAAGTTAGAAAGACTGGTATACATTTTCAATCATTCATGTAAGTCCGTCATTAATTTATGGTGTAGAGAAACATCTGTCTCTGCTTATGACTCATATTCACAGTCTTTCTAAATTATTTGTCTCAAACGAGTCTTCTTATTTGAAAATGTTTTGGGCCACTTGTTGACATTTAAGGTTTCTTTTTTGTTTTGGAACGTCATCCAGTGGTGCTCAAAGGTTACTCCTGTTTTTGTTCTCAGGGCTCACTTTTGATGGTGTTCAGAGAACCATGAATACTTGGAATCAAAGATGTGTCTCCTTCATGCGAAAGATGCACTCTAGCCCATTGTGCTATTTCTCTAGCCCAATTCATTGATTTTTCTCTTTTTTTCTAAATTGAATTACCTTGAGGTACAAAGTTACAAAGCTGTTCATTAATGGGTGTCATTCATATAATGTTCTAACAGTCCAGTTACTTCACAAATGTACATTTCCTACCACCAATGTCCTTCTCTCCACGCCCATCTCTGTCAACCTGCCTATTTCTCTCTTTTGGGGCATTATGGTTTGCAATACAGGTATTGAAAGTTTATCATGCATTTCCCTTTAACTACTTTCAGCACTCAGTTCTTATCCAGAGTGATAATTTCTAACTATTATTGTCATGGTGGTCTCTTCTCTATCCTAACTTCCCTTCACACCCCCACGCCCTATTTGTGGCAAGCTTTCAACCATGAACCGGTCCCCCTGGCCCCTGTTTCTACTGTGCTTTGATATTAGTCTCCTACTACGTTGTTTTTATATCCCACAAATTAGTCCAAGGATTCTATGTCTGTCCCTGTTTTTCTGACTCATTTCACTCAGGAAAATACACTCCATGTCCACATTGATGTTTGTGAAAAAGCCTATTACTGGGATAAGAGAGAATACTACAGTAGGTAGGGCACTTACCTTGCACTTGACCGAACTGGGTTTGATCCCTGGCACTAAACATGGTCTCTTGAGTACCTTTTGTCTTTATTTTATTTTATTTTACAGACTTACAACTTTTCGTGCTTGTGTTTCAGTCATACAATGCTCGAGTACCCATCCCTCCACCAGTGCCCATTCTCCACCATCAATGATCACAGTATACCTCCTACCTCCGCACCCCAACTCCCCACCCCACACCACCTCTGTGGTAGGGAATTCCCTTTTGTTCTCTCTCTCCTTTTGGGTGTTGTGGATTGAAATAGAGGCACTGAGTGGCCATCGTGTTTGGTCTATCATCTGTTTTCAGCGCACATCTCCCATCCCGAGCGGGTCCTCGAACCACAATTTACCTGGTGTTTCCTTCTCTATCTGAGCTGCCCCCTTCTCCAGAGTGTGTGATCAAGCCTACCTCCTGGTACTTATATCTACTATTCTTGGGTGCCAGTCTGCCATCTTGTTACTTTATATTCCACAGATGAGTGCAATCTTTCTATGTCTGTCCCTCTCTTTCTGACTCATTTCACCTAGCATGATACTTTCCATGTTGATCTACTTATGACTTCATAAGTGGATCATAAAAGGTCATGACTTCATCTTTTCTAATAGCAACATAGTATTCCATTGGTAGATGTACCAAAGTTTCTTTAACTAGTCATCTGTTCTCGGGCACTCAGGTTTTTTCCAGATTCTGGCTAAACAGTGCTGCAATGAACATTCGAGTGCAGATGTCATTTCAACTATACTTTCTGCCTCTCTGGGATATATTCCAAGGAGTGGTATTGCTGTGTCCAATGGGAACTCAATTTCTAATTTTTTGAGGAGCGTCCATATTGTTTTCCAAAAGGGCTGAATCAGTCGGCATTCCCACCACAGTGTAGGAGGGTCCTTTTCTCCCCACACCCACGCCAACAGCAGTTGCTTTTGTCCTTTTAGATGTGTGCCAGTCTCTGTGGTGTGAGGTGGTATCTCATTGTTGTTTTGAACTGCATCTCCCTGATGATTAGTGATGAAGAGCATTTTTATGTGCCTTTTTTGCCATTCATATTTCTTCCTTGAGAAAGTTTCTGTTCATTTCATTGCCCCATTTTTTGATGGGGTTGGACGTTTTCTTTTTGCAGATTCCAACCAGTGCCTTGTAAAACCTTGATATCAACCCCTTATCAGATGGGTATTGGGTGAATATTCTTTCCCATTCTGTAGATTATCTTTGTATTTCACTCACTGTATCTTTTGCGGTGCAGAAGCTTCTTAGTTTAATATAGTCCCATTTGTTTATCTTAGTTTTCACTTGGTTGGTCAGTGGCATATCATCTTTGAATATACCATTAGCTTCAATGTCGTGGAGGGTTATGCCAACCTTGTATTCCATGTAATTTATGGGCTGTGGTCTGCTGTTGAGGTATTTAATCCATTTTGATCTGAGTTTTGGGCATGGTGTTAGGTCGAGGTCTAAACCCATATTTTTGCATGTGGTTGTCCAGTTATGCCAGCTCCATTTGTTAAAGAACATTTCTTTGCTCCGCTTCACATTTCTTGCTTCCTTATCAAAGATTAGATGTTCCCATTTATGTTGAAAACTCTCACCAAAATGGTCTTAGAAGGAACTTTCCTCAAAGTAGTCAAAGCCATCTACCACAAATCCATGGCAAGCATTATTCTCAATAAAGGAAAACTAAGGGCCTTCCCTCTAAGATCAGGGACAAGGATGCCCACTTTCACCACTTTTGTTCAATATAGTACTGGAAGTACTTGCAATAGCAATTAGGCAAGAAAAAGACAATAAGGGCATCCAGATAGGAAAGGCAGAAATCAAGCTCTCACTATTCTCAGATGATATGTTACTATACCTAGAGAAGCTTAATTTGCTCGAGTGGGCACCAGTAATGTCCCCATTGTGAGACTTGTTCTTACTGTTTTTGGCACATCGAATACATCATGGGTAGTTTGCCAGGCTCTGCCATGCAGGTGGGATACTCTTGGTAGCTTGCTGGGCTCTCTGAGAGGGATGGAGGAATTGAACCCGGGTCAGCTGCATGCAAGGCAAATGCCCTACCCCCTGTGCTCCAGTCCATTACACCAGAATATACTCTACTGAAAATTTGGGTATGTGGGTTTTGTGACTGAAATCTCCAGGCTTTCTTGGGATAGACTACCAGCCCTCACCTCCCTTTACTTCCAGAAGCTTCAACAGTCACATCCACACCCCAAAGTGGCCCCCCAATTGAAAAGATAGTCTAGCCTTACTATCTGATAAAAATACCAAATGCCCTGAAGAAACACCATGACCTATTGGCACCTGTATGGCAAACTGTAATGCACAGAAGGAAAAAGAGAGAGAGCAAGAAGGGAACTGCCTCCGATGGGCGAGGCTGGGGGTGGGAGAGTGGGGTCTTGTGGGATGGTGGTAGGGAAACTGGGGACATTGGTGATGGGACATTGGTGGAGGGATGGGTGATGGATCATTGTATGACTGAAATCCAATTATGAACAGTTTTGTAATGGTCTATCTCTTGGATACGCAATTAAAATTAAAAAAAACAATGTGAAGCTCATTTCCAATTCAATCAGAAAAATCAATGGCTGAATAAAAATCAGTACTCCTGCATTAAAAAATCTAATGCGGTTTTATTATTTTATTTTATTTTATTATTTTTTTTTTTTTGCTTTTTGGGTCACACCCAGCAATGCTCAGGGGTCACTCCTGGCTTTGCACTCAGGAATTACTCCTGGCGGTGCTTGGGGGACCATATGGGATGCCGGGGATCGAACCCGGGTCGGCCGCGTGCAAGGCAAACGCCCTACCCGCTGTACTATCGCTCCAGCCCCTATTATTTTATTTTTTAATATGTTTGTTAGTATACAATTCAGATGTTATAAAATTTACACATTTAGGGTGCACAATTAAACAGTTTAAGCATATTCACAGAAGTTTTACAATCTTCACAATCTTAACATATTTTTTGGTCACACTTGGTACTTGGTGGTGCACAGGTGTTACTCCTGGCTTTGCATTCAGGAATTAGTTCTGGCGGTGCTTGGGGGACCAAATGGGATGCTGGGAATCGAACCCGGGTTGGCTGAGTGCAAGGCAAACTCCCTACCCTCTATACTATCGCTCCAGCCCCTGATTAACAAATTTTTATTGTGGCTGGAGTACTAGTACAGTTGAGGAGGGTGCTTGCCTTGCACGTGGCTGATCTGGGTTCTAAATCTGCCATCCCATTTGGTGCCCTGAGCACAGCCAGGAGTACTGCCAGAATGCACAGTCAAGATAACCCCCTGAGCATTGTTGGGTATGGTATGGCCTGGAAAAAAAAAACAACTAAACTAAACTAAACTGAACTAAACTAAACTAAACAAAACTAAACTAATTTATTATCTCAGTGAACTGGAGCTATAGCATAGCAGGTAGGGTGTTGGCCTTACATGCGGCCAACCTGGGTTTGAGTCCTCCGTCTCTCTCGGAGAGCCCGGCAAGCTACTGAGAGTATCCCATCCGCACAGCAGAGCCTGGCAAGTTACCCGTGGTGTATTCAATATGCCAAAAACAATAACAACAAGTCTCACAATGGAGATGTTACTGGTGCCCATTCGAGTAAATCGATGAACAACAGGAAGACAGTGCCACAGTGCTATTATTTCAATAAGAAGCTGTCTCAAATTATTAGTCATTCCCATTTCTTCTGAGTCAGTCCTAACAATCACTAATCTACTTTTTATCTCTAGAGATTTCCCTATTCTGGACATTTCAAATTAATAAAATCATACAAGAAGTGCTCTTTTATGATAGCTTCTTTCATTAGCATTCTTTTAATGTACATCAATTTTTAGTTAAGCAAAAATAGTTATTTTTAAAGATTTACTTAGAGAAATGTGAGGGGGGAGAGACACATATACATTCATGAGAGAGTGTGGACTTCTCCGAAAGGGAAAAAGTAGTTTTATCATCTTTGTAGTAATTATCAGCACTTAATTCCTTTTTATTGTGTTCCATGGAAAGGTCATATTCATTTTGTTTATTAATTCATTTATTGAACATTTGATTTGTTTTCAAGTTTTGGCTATTATGACTATTTATATTGAATAAATATTATAAAATAAATATATAAATATAATATAATATGATAAATATAATATTTATTTAAATATAATAAATATAATATAAATGGATATTATATTGTGAACATTCATGCAATGATTTTTTTTGCTTTTTTGAGTCACACTTGGCGATGCATAGGGGTTACTCCTGACTCATGCACTCAGGAATTACTCCTGGCAGTGCTCGGGGGACCATATGGGATGCTGGGAATCGAACCCGGGTCAGCCGCATGCAAGGCAAACCCTCTACCCACAGCCCCTCATGCACAGATATTTATGTGTACGTCTTAAAAATTTCTTTGGATATATGAATAAGAATAGAAGTATTTAATAAATGGTTTACTACTGTTTAATCTTTTGTAAAACTGCCAGTGTGTTTTCCAAAGTAGCTACACTAATTTATACTTTCATCCTCATATTTATTACTGAGTTCTAGTTTACTTCATTTCTAAGGGTTTTATAGTTATACCACTTACATACAGGTTTTTTGATGTATTTCAAGGTAATTTTTAGATATTATGTTAGATTAAGGGTACAGTTTTATGCCTTTGCAGGTGGTTATTGCAATCATCACTTGTTGAAAGGAACATTTTTTCCTCATTGAATGTTAATGACATCATTGCCAGAATCAAAAGATCATAAGTGTGGGGTCTTGGTTTTAAGCTCTTCATTTTATTTCATTGATCTATATTTTTGTACTATTTTAATACTATACTAGATTGATTGTAATACCTAAATAGTAAGTTTTGAAATTGGAAAGTAGAAGGCCACCAACTTTATTGTTATTCTAGATTATTTTGACTATTGTGCATATGTTGGATTTATGTATGAATTTTAGGATAGCTTATGAACTTATCGAAAGGATTTGCTGGGATTTTAATAGTGATAGAGCCAAATATGTAGATCAATGAGGAATATGACTATTTTTATAACAGTAAGTATTATAACTACATAAAATTGGATATCTTCCTTTTATTTAGGTTTCATATGATTCCTCCTTTTGGGTTATCTTAGTTTTCTTTCTCTTATTTTTTAGTAAGTTTTATTGGATCACCGTGAGATAAAGTTACAAACTTGCATGATTACTTTTCAGTCATACAATGTTCGAGCACCCATTACTCCACCAGTGCACATTTTTCACCAACATTGTTCCTTGTGTCTTTCCCACAACCTCCACCCCATTCCACTCCCTGCCTCTGTGGCAGGTAAAATCCTTCTTGCTCTTTCTCTAATTTTGGGCGTTATGATTTGCAATACAGATACTAAGAGGCCATCATCCTTGGTCTACCTTTAGCACACATCTCTCATCCTGGGCAATCCCTCCAATCATTTACTTAGTGCTTACTTCTCCATCCTAACTGCCTTTTCCCCCACCGAGTTGGGCTGGCTTTCAAACTGTGGTGTGATACTCCTGGCTCTTATCTCTACTGTCGTTAGATGTTAGTCTCATATTATGCTAATTTACATTTCAGAAATGAGTGCAATCATTCTATGTCTGTCGTCCTCTCTCTGACTCATTTCACTTAGCATGATACTCTCCATGTCTATCCACTTTTATGCAAATTTCTTGATTTCATCTCTTCTAACAGTTGCCTAGTATTCCGATGTGTAGATGTATCAGAGTTTCTTTAACCAGTCATCTGTTCTTGAGCAATTAGTTTTTTTCCAGATTCTGGCTATTGTAAACAGTACTGCAAAAACATACAAGTGCAGGTATAATTTTTACTGTTTTTTCTTTTCCATCTCTGGGATATATTCCCAGAAGTGGTATTGCTGGGTCATATGGAAGCTTATTCTCCAGGTTTTGGAGGGATGTTTCCATATTGTTTTCCAAAAGGCTGGACCAGCTGACATTACCACAAACAATAAATCAGAGACCCTTTCTCCCTGCATCTGTGCCAGCACTGGTTGTTCTTTATTTTATTTTATTTTTTTAAATTATTGAATCACTGTGAGATACAGTTACAAACTTTCATGTTTGAGTTTAAATCATGCAGTGTTCAAACACCCATCCTTCCAGCAGTGCACATTCTCCACCACCAATGTCCCCAGTATACCACCACTTTTAAATCCTCCTCTTGCCTCCAAGGCAGACAATTTCCACATACTCTCTCTCTATTTTTGGGCATTATGGTCTGCCATAGAGATACGGAGAGGTTATCATGTTTGGTCCTTTAACTACTATCAGCACACACATCTCCCATCCGGAACAATTACTCCAACCATCATTGATTTAGTGATCCATTCTTTATTTCAGCTGCTTTCTTCCCCAGCTCATGAGACAGGCTTCCAACTATGAGAAAATATTCCTGGCCCTTGTGTCTACTAACCTTGGGTGTCCATCTCAAATTATGTTATGTAATATTCCACAAATGAATATATTCTTCCTATGTATGTCCCTTTCTTTCTGACTAATTTCTCTTAGCATGATGCTCTCCATGTCCATCCACTTATAAACAAATTTTATGACTTCATCTCTACTTACAGCTGCATAGTATTCCATTGTATAGATGTACTAAAGTTTCTTTAACCAGTCATCTGTTCTGGGGCACTTGGGGTGTTTCCAAATTCCGGCTATTGTGAACAGTGCTGCGATGAACATATAGGTACAGATGTCATTTCTACTTTGTTTTTTTTTTGCGGCCTCGAGGTATATTCCCAGTAGTGGTATTGCAGGGTCATGTAGAAGCTCAATTTCTAGCTTTTAAAGAAATGTCCACATTGTTTTCCAGAAAGGCTGGACCATTCGGCATTCCCCAACATTGAAAGAGTGTCCCATTTCCCCGCTTACATGCCAGCACTGGTTGATTTTGTTCTTTTGAATGAACTACTGGTTGTTCTTGTTCTTATTTATGTGTGCCAGTTTCTGTGGTATAAGATGATACTTCATTGGTATTTTGATTTGCATCTCCCTGATGATTAGCTAGGTAGAGCATTTTTCATGAGCTTTTTGACCATTTGAATTTCTCTTTTGAGAAAATTTCTGTTCATTTCTTCTACCCATTTTTTTGCTTTTTAAATGTCATTTTTTACATTCTTTTTTTAAATTTTTTTATTGAATCACCATGTGGAAAGTTACAAAGTCCTCAGGCTTATGTTTCAGTTATACAATATTCAAACACCCATCCCTTCACCAGTGCCATATTCCACCACCAAAAACCCCAGTATACCTCCCGCTTCCGCCCCTCACCCCCAACTGCATAACTGATGAATTTCACGTCATTTTATCTTTACCATGATTACATTCCATATTTCAACACAAAACTCACTATTGTTGTTGGAGTTTCCCCCCAAGAAAGACAGCCCTCCTACCAAGGAAGCATTTGATAATTAGCTTTCCATTGCTTAGAATGAAGAGATATGTAGCCCCACTGCTCCAAGTACATAACTATTTTTTTTCCTTTTCCCTTTTCCTTTTTTTCCCTCCTCCTCCCCCTTCCCACACCTCATAGTATAGTGGATACCATGCCGTGTTTCTCCTCGAAAATGGGAAACAAAAGGGAAAGAGGAATATTTTCTCTTTCTCGGCCGGCGTGGGGCTATTGCTTAGTTCACAGTCTAGGGAAATAGCTGCTACTTTGATTACCTTCAATTTTCAACCAAAAAACTCAGTTGTTGTTTGGAGTTTCCACCCAAAGTCAAACTTGCTAAAAAGGAGCCATTTCACATTGCTGACAATTAAGAGATGTTAAGTTGGTTTTCTGTATAAAGTCCAGGGAAAATTCTGCCAGAAATTGCATAGTCCAGCTTACAGCATTGCTGTAAGAAGCTGCTCTGGATGCTAAAATGGGTTAGGCCTCTGGAATCAAAGTCTTTAGGTGCAGAGGGTCCGTTTCGCTCTCAGCAGCTCCGGATTTATCTGGGCTGAGGGCATGGCATAACACCCACTTCCCATGATTCCCTAGGAGCCCCAAAGTTTAAAAACCGTATACCTCTGGGTTAGGAGTCTTAGAAGGTGATTCGTGCCACGTGGATATTGCTGCCGCTGCCATTTTCCATGCAGAGAAACAGGGTGGAGAGGAAAGATCCATGCCCGGGCAGAGCAGAGTTGTAGCCCAGCTCGCAGTCCCAGTGCATTGCTGAAAGAAGCTGCTCTAGGTGCCAAAATGGGTTAGGCCTCTGGAATCAAAGTCTTTAGGCGCAGAGGGTCCCTTTCCCCATTTTTTGATGGGGTTAGAGGTTTTTTTTTTCTTGTGAAGTTCTACCGGTGTCTTATATATCCTAGATATTAAGCCCCTATCTGATGAGCATTGGGTAAATGTTTTTCCCCATTGTGTGGGCTCTTTCTGTATTTTTGTCACTCTCTTTGAAGTGTAGAAGTTTTGTAGTTTAATGTAGTCTCGTTGGTTGATATTTGTTTCCATTTGCTTGGTCAGTTGTGTTTAATCCCTGAAAATGCCTTTGGATTCAATATCATGGAGTGTTCTGCCTACATTTTCCTGTATGTTCCTTATAGATTCAGGCCTAATATTGAGGTCTTTAACCCATTTTAACCTGACTTTTGTGCTTGGCATTAGACAGAGGTCAAGTTCATTCTTTTGCATGCAGCTGTCCAGTTTTTCCAGCACCACTTGTTGAAGAGGCTTTCCTTGCTCTACTTTATATTTCTTGTTCCCTTATCAAAGATTAGATGATCATATATTTGACCATGTGTGAAAGGATATTCAACCCTATTCCATTGGTCTGCGGGTCTGTTTCTATTCCAATACCATGCTGTTTTAATTACTATTGATTGCAGTACAGTTTAAAGTTTGGGAAGGTGATGCCACCCATTATATTTTTTCCCAAAAATTGTTTTGACTCTTAGTGGGGGGTTATTTCTCTATACGTATTTCAGGAGTGTTCTTCTACTTGAAAAATGTCCTGGATATCTTTATAAGGGACTGCATTGAATCTTCACAATACTTCGGGGAGTATTGCCATTTTGAAGATGATGAACCTCCCAATTCATGATCAGGGGATGTATCTCCATTTCCTAGAGTCCTCTTTTATTTCTTTAAGTAGTGTTTGTAGTTTTCTTCGTACAGGTCCTTCACATCTTTAGGTACGCTGATTCCAAGGTACTTAATTTTCTGAGGCACTATTGTGAAAGGGATTTTTAAAAAATCTCTTCTTTTTCAGTATAGGAAAGCTATGGTCTCTTGGGTATTGACTTGTAACCTGCCACTCTGGTATATAAACTCATTATTTCTAGGAGATCTACTGTAGAGCCTTTAGGGCTTTCTAAGTAGAGTATCATATCATCTGCGAATATTGATAGCTTGACATCTTCCTTTCTTATCTGGATGCCTTTAAAATCCTTTTCTTGTCTAAGTGCTATAGCAAGTACTTCCAATACTATATTAAACAGGAGTGTTGAGAGTGGGAAACCTTGTCTTGTTTATGATCTTAAAGAGAAGGCTCTAACCTATTCCCCATTGAGAATACTGCTTGCTTTGAGTTTATGGTAGATGACTTTGACTATATTGAGGAAAGTTCTTTCGACTCCCATTTTGTTAAGCATTTTTATCATAAATGGGTGCTGGATCTTGTCAAAAGCCTTATATGGATCTATTGATATGATCATATGGTTTTTATCTTTCTTTTTATTGATACAGTGTATTGTGTTGTTTGACTTGCAAATGTTAAACCATCCTTGCATCCCTGGGATGAATCTTACTTGGTCATGGTGTATGATCTTTTTGATGAGCTGTTGTTGGGTTCTTTTTTTTGCTTTTTGGGTCACACCCAGAGATGCTCAGGGGTCACTCCTGGCTCTACACTAAGGAATTACCCCTGGCCATGCTCAGGGGACCATATGGGATGCTGGGAATCGAACCCGGGTTGGCCGCGTGCAAGGGAAACGCCCTACCTGCTGTGCTATCACTCCAGCCCCGAGCTGTTGGATTCTATTTGCTGGTATACTGTTGTGGGTCTATGCATCTGTAATCATCAGATTTATTGGTCTGTAATTCTCTGTTTTGTGGTGTCTCTGTCAGCTTTTGGTATGAGGGTGATATTTGCCTCATAGAAACTGTGTTACTATTTCTTAAATTTCTTGAAAAAGCTTAAACAGGATTGGGAGTAGGTCTTTTTTTAAGGTTTGGAAGAATTCACTCATGAATCCATCTAGGCCAGGACTTTTCTTTTTGATGGGACTTTTTATTACTCTTTCAATTTACTTGATGGTGATAGGTCTGTTCAGGTACTCTGGGTCTCCTTGTTTCAGCCTCGGGAGGCTATAAGAATCCAGGAATTTGTCCATTTCCTCAAGGTTTTCTTGTTTCAGGGCATAAAGATTCTCAAAGTAATCTCTGAAGATCCTTTGAATTTATGTAGTTTCTCTTGTGATGTCCCCCTTTCCATTTCTGATTCGGTTTATTAGGGTTTTCTCTCTCCCTTTGTTTGTGAGTCTTGCTAGAGGTTTATAGATCTTGTTTATTTTCTCAAAGTACCAGATATTGGTTTCATTGATCATTCATATTGTATTTTGGACTTCCATCTTGTTAATTTCTGCTCTAAGTTCTATTATGGTCTGGGTTGGGCTCCGTTTGTTGATCATTCTTCAAGCTCTTAAGCTGTGAAGTTAGGTTACTTATGTGGTCTTGCTCTTCCTTCCAGAGTAATTCTTGTAGAGCTATAAACTTTCCTCTTAACACTGCTTTTGATGTGTCCCATAAGTTCTGGTAACTTGCGTCTTCATTCTCGTTCATTTCCAGGAATCTTTTGATTTCCAGTTTGATTTCCTTTTAAGCCTCTCATTATTCATTAGTGAGATGTTTAATTTCCAAGTGTTTGGTTTGAATTTCTACTTCTGCGTGTGATTCACTTCAATTTTCAGTGCATCGTGGTCCGAAAAAATCGTTGATACAATTTTTATCCTCTTACTTTTATATAGGTAAGTTTTGTGGCCCAGAGTGTGGTCCATTTTTGAGAATGTCCCATGCACACTTGAGAAGAATGTGTATTCAGCTTTTTGAGGATGAAATATCCTATATATGTATATATATATATCCACTTGACCTCTGTCTTCCATTTATTCCCTCCAATAAAGTATATTCTTGCTGAGTTTGAATCTTGTTGATCTATCAAGGGGTGATCAAGTGGTGTTGAAATCTCCAACTATTATTTTGTTGTTATCAATATCGTTCTATGAGCAGTCATTTTAAGTATTCTGCTGGTTCCTCATGAAGGGCATATACATTTAGGAGTGTGAGTTCTTCCTGGTGTACAGATACTTTCATCATTAAGAAGTGACTTTCGTTGTCTCTTGTTATCTTCTTCAGTCTGGAGTCTATGTGTTCTGATATTAGTATGGCCACTCCCGCTTTTTTGAGGGAGTTGTTTGCTTGTCGGATTGTTTTCCATACTTTTACTTTGAGTCTGTGTTTTCTCTACCTGTTCAGATGTGTTTTTTGCAGGAAGCAGAATTTTGGGTTCAGTTTTTGGATCAACCTGTCATTTTGTGTCTTTTATTTGGTACATTTAACCCATTGACGTTGAGAGAAATTATTGTTATGGGTTTTTGTCCCATTCTGCCAAAGTTTGGTGTATTTGGGGGGCTTGTTTTGTCTTAAAGTAGCTTGTTTAGTTGCTCTTGTAACTATGATTTTGATGTTATGAAGTTCCTGAGTTGTTTTTTATGCTGTTCCTCCTGATATAAATGAGTCTATCTAGGTAGAGTATTCCAGGTGAGGCATTTATTTCATTGAGATTTTTCACTATATCCCACCACTGTCTTTGGGCCCTTAGAGTTTCATTGGATAGGTCTGCTGTGAATCTTAAGGAAAATCCTTTATAAGCAATTTCTTTCTTTGATATTGCTGTTTTCAGAATTTTATCTGTCAATGGTGTTCATCATTCTGATCAGGATGTGTCTTGGAGTATTTTTATTTGTATTTCTTTTAGCTGGTGCCCTTCGGGCCTCCTGAATCTTCTTGCCTGTGCTGCTCAGGTCTGGGAACACTTCAGCAATGATATCTTTGACAGTTTGTTCTTCTTTGGGTTTTTTTTTCCTGTCCCTCTAGGACTCCAGTGATTCTTATGTTATTCCTCTTGGTTTCACCCCGATTTTCTCTTGACATCTGTTGGTTTATTTTGAGGTTCTTTCCATTTTCTGCTGTTGTCTGGAGATTATCTGCACATCATCTTGGAGCTCGATGACTCTGTCCTCAGCTGAGGCTTTCCACTGAGTTTTTTGTTTCACCTACAAGGTTTTTTAGCTCTCCCATTTCTCTTTGTATTTTTGTTTGCATTTTTCTCACCTCCTCTTTCATATTCTCTTTTATTTAATCATCAGTGTGTTCAATTGTTTCTTTTAGCTCCTTATATATCCTTAAAAGCTCCATTTTAAATTCTTTATCAAAGAGGTTATAGGATTCATTGTTACTGTTTGATTCATCTAAGCTAGCAACTTCAATCATTAGGCTTGGTGAGTTTCTGCGTTGCTTTACCATAGTGAACTTTGCGCTTTGGAGATTTTCTCTTGTTGTATGTTTTGGTCCCTGCAATTGGGCTATATTTGTGTGTTTCTGTGACTTATTGATAGGTATTTGTGAAGCCTGGGTTAACTAGTACATCAAAAGTGGGATACCGAGAGAAGAACTTCTTTGCGCTAATGCTGATGTGTCGGCACGGTTTTGTGGTTAGGAGTTTAAAAGGTAGGCCGGATGGTTAGATGGGGGAGGGGCAAAGCTAGGTGTCCACACACCTGATGGAAGAAGTAGGGTCCACGCTGGAGTGTTGGTGACTGGGTGCAGGGGCCCAGCAAGATTCAGGGAGGCGCTTGCATTGGGGTATGATGCTGGGGTGCAGGTGCCTTTGTTTCTCTTATTTTTTTGGTTTACAAAGTTGTTCATAATATAGTTGTTATGTGCTTTTGGTGTTCAAAAACCAATCCCACCACCAATGTGATATTTCGTCTACCACTGTCCCCATTTATCAAACCACCCTCCCAGCCTGTCCCCATAGCAGGCACAGAATACTTTATACTATATTGCTTGTTGCAACTAAATGACTAAAGAAATGATCAAAAATACTTCAGTATAGGAAAACATGTGAAAAATTGTTGTATCTCACCTCGGGGTTGTTAAGTCCTTGTCTAAGGATCTACTAAGTTGTTTGTTGCTAATTAAGGCTTTAGTGATATTGTTCTTGTTTGTTGAGTTTAGTTGGCTTCTATGCTACTTTCCCATGGAATTTGAAGTGCTCTTACTGGAATTTCAGTATTGATGAATTTGCACCCGTGAGGCCCAGACTTAGAGAACTATGGTCTGGTCCAATCAGTTGGAAAGAACCAAAAGGTCTCAACTTGGACACTGGGAGTTTCTGAAAGTTTTTTGTGGTTTAGTGTCTCTGAAGAGTGTATTAGTGAGGTGGTGAAGTTGTGGCATGGCTGCACAATCTTTGTAGGTGCAGCTGCCCAGGTTTCTTCATTGGTTGGGCTTGGCCTGACACCTTCCAGAGGGTGCTCTGGTATTCTCAGCTGAGGAGATCAGAGTGTCTGTGAATTTTAGCTGGTTGACTTGCATCTCCTCAGAGATTTAGTCATAAATTGCTAGAGCAGAGCTATGTTGGTGAATCAACATGGCGGCGACTGTGGGAAGTAGCCTCCTCCTTATTTTTCATATAACTGAGGTTGAGAGGGAATGTGAGTTAATTGAAGATCTTAGACCAGAAACAATATTTTCTTTCAGTATAATTTTCCCTGCCCTACAGATTAGGTTGACTTTATAAAAAAGAGAACCCCCTTAGTTATAGTCAATAAAATAAGGCAGAAAGAGAAAGATAAATATAGAATGTTTTCACTGAGATTAAGGATGTAAAAGAATAAAGTAAGGGAACAGACAAAATCAAACCAACAAAATACTTTGGATTCTGACTGCAGAAATGTTACAATAAGAGCGGGGGGAAGTGAATGGAGTTCAAAGTATTGTATTGTGGTTGAGTTATGTTGATACTTTTGTCATAGACATAGTACAGTAACATACATTTGAAGGATTTGTCACACTAAAATCCTAAAACATGCTGTGTTTTTTGTTGTCTTTGATGTGATGCCTTGTTTTGAACTGAGGACAACACGCAAACAAGGCATTTGCTCCAAAACTGATCAGCATCAGTATTGTCTGGTGAGGCACCAACAACAATAAAATGACAAATTAAAAGAACCTTATATGTTTTATCCACATGCCAAAGTTTAAGTCAGTAATATGATTCAGCTACAAAGAACATTACATTGTTATAATATTGACTATATTAATAGATGTAGTATCCAGCTCTAGGAAAATGTTCTAGATTAGTTTTACAAATTAGTTCAGACCTTGAGTGTTGTGATTAGTCTAGACAATACTATGAAAGATATATCATGTGAAAATATTTGTTGAATATAGGGATGTTTGCATTTAAGAGAAATAAGAGTAATTGTTCAGTTTGTATATTTTAAGGACAATTGCATCAAAGGAGAATTGGACTACATAGTATAGAACTAAGAAAGTGGATAGAATTTATAGGAAGAGAGGTTTAGGTTCAATATAAAGTACATATTCTTATCAATGATAGTAAAAAATAATGGAATAACTTTGTTACAAAGGACTGTTTTTTATTAATTTATATAGTTTTAATTAGAGAATCACCATGAGGGTACAGTTACAGATTTATACATTTTTGTGCTCATGTTTCCCCCATACAAAGTTTGAGAACCCATCCCTTCACCAGTGCCCATTCTCCACCACCGGTAAACCCGACATCCCTCCTACCCTCCCCAAACCCATCTCCCCCCACCCCACCCTGCTGCTGTGGCAGGACATTTCCTTTTGTTCTCTCTCTCTAATTAGGTGTTGTGGTTCGCAATAGAGGTGTTGCGTGGCCACTGTGTTCAGTCTCTAGACCACATTCAGCCCGCATCACCCTTCCCCCACATGGCCTCCGACCGCATTATACTTGGTGATACCTTCTCTGAGTTGCCCTCTCCCCAGAATGTGAGGCCAGCATCCAAGCCATGGAGTCAACCTCCTGGTACTTATTTCTACTATTCTTCTATTCTTGAGTGTTAGTCTCCTACTCTGTTATTCTATATTCCACAGATGAGTGCAATCTTTCTATGTCTGTCTTTTTCTTTCTGACTCATTTCACTTAGCATGATACTTTCCATGCCGATCCACTTATATGCAAAATTCATGACCTCCTTTTTTCTAACAGCTGCATAGTATTCCATTGTATAGAAGTACCAAAGTTTCTTCAACCAGTCATCTGTTCTAGGGCTCTTGGGTTTTTTCCAGATTCTGGCTATTGTAAACAGTGCTGCGATGAACATATAAGTGCAGATGTCATTTCGACTATACTTTTTAGCTTCTCTGGGATATATTCCTAGCAGTGGTGTTCTGGGTCACATGGGAGCTCAATATCTAATTTTTTGAGAATCGTCCATATTGTTTTACAAAAGGGCTGAACTAGTTGGCATTCCCACTAGCAGTGTAGAAGGGTCCCTTTCTCCCCACATCCTCTCCAACAGCAGTTGCTTTTGTTCTTTTGGATGTGTGCTAGTCTCTGTGGTGTGAGGTGGTATCTCATGGTTGTTTTGATCTGCATCTCCCTGATGATTAGTGATGTAGAGCACTTTTTCATGTGCCTTTTGGCCATTCGTATCTCTTCCTTGGTAAAGTTTCTGTTCATTTCTTTGGCCCATTTTCTGATGGGGTTGGATGTTTTCTTCTTGTAGAGTTCAACCAGTGCTTTATATACCATTGATATCAACCCCTTATCTGATGGGTATTGTGTAAATATCCTTTCCCATTCTGTGGATAGTCTTTGTATTCTGGTCACTGTATCTTTTGCGGTGCAGAAGCTTTTTAGTTTAATGTAGTCCCATCTGTTGGTCTCTGTTTCTACTAGATTGCTTAGTTTAGTGTGTGTCATCTTTGAAAATACCTTTTTCTTCAGTATCGTGGAGGGTTTTGCCGACCTTGTCTTCAATGAACCTTATGGTTTGTGGTCTGATGTTGAGGTCTTTAATACATTTTGATCTGACTTTTGTGCATGGTGTCAGGTCGAGGTCTAAGCCCATTCTTTTGCATGTGGTTGTCCAGTTGTGCCAGCACCATTTGTTAAAGAGGCTTTCCTTGCTCCACTTCACATCTCTTGCTCCCTTATCAAAGATTAGATGATCATACATTTGGGGTTGTGTGTAGGGATATTCCACCCTGTTCCACTGGTCTGCGGCTCTGACAAAGGACTATTTTTTTTCCACAGAAAGACTGCAAACAAGGATGTGCACAACCTTATAATTATGAAACATATAGAAGGATCTTTATTAGGCAAGAAAACAGATTGGATAATTCTTACAACTTATTTTTTTTGTTTGTTTTTGAGTCACACACACTGATGCTCTGTGGATACTCCTGGCTCAGCACTTGAGAGTTACTCCTGATAGTGCCTAGGTAGTGCTTAGGTCTTACAACTCTTAAGTTGCTTAATAACACTATGGGATCATAGTTGCAGAAACTATTGCAGCATTTTTAGTGTGGTCGATGATGCCTAAATGATATATTCTTAGAGCTGACTAAAAATTTAGGTATATGATCATTAATGAGCACTATATAATTTCTAACTTTAGTAGTGATATCTTCAGAAGTTTAAGACCAAATTTTCTCTGCTTAAGTTGAATTTCTATCTCAAAGATATTCTTAACATTAGGGTCTATGAGTTTTGTTGATGTCCACTTGACAAAAGATATTCTTAGGAACAGTTAATATTCTTATTCATGAGTTCTCTCTGTCTCAACAGAGTTCCAATGATAGTATCTCAGACATTTATATAGGCCTGATTTTTTACTATTGTGGGTGGTATAGCCAATTGTTCTCTGGTCTTGTGGTGCTCAGGTTCCATTAGGATCTTACCTGGTGATGACGGGGACTATGCATTGCCAGGAACCAAACCTAAGCTTTCACACATGCAAGGCATATATGTGCTCTACCAGTTAAGTCACATCTCTGGCACCTATCTTTTTATTTATTTATTTATTTATATAAATTTATTTATTGAATCACGGTGAGAACAGGTACAAAGATTTCAGGTTTAAGTCTCCATCATACAATGATAAAACACCCATCCCTTCACCAGTGCACATTTTCCACCACCAAAAACCCCAGTATATCCCCCATCCCACCCCCTCACCCTACCTATGTGGCAGATAATTTCCACATTACTCTCTCTACTTTGATTGCATTCAATATTTCGACAACAGTCCCACCATTATTATTTGGAATTTCCCCCAAAGGCTCAGACCTGGCGAGAAGGCAACATTAGACCAGTTGTTTTCTATTGCTGACTACGAATAGCATATGATGTCGTGCGGCTGCAATAGCAGCTACGCGATCTTGGAATTATGAAATTTTAATATTTAAGTCTGGCGAGATTTCTGCCAAAAGCCTTTGGGTTCCGAGATTCATTTGTGTGTTTCTGGGATCATGACCGTTAAGGAGCTTAAGAAGCACCCAGAGGGGCCAACCGTAGGCAGCATCTTGGGGTCTCGTAGGGGCAGGGGAGGAGAAGGGGTGACTCCACCCCTATCCCGTGAGGCCCCTTGTGTCTTGTCACTGCTGGCCCATACCTGACTGTCCAATGGGCTTTGGAAGATGGTGGCTACTGGGCTGCCAGGGGGAATAGGCGGAGGGATGACACCTTTTCCCACCTGGGGTGGCCCGGAGCAAAGTCCAAATACATTTCTGGCACCTATCTTTTAAAATGTGGAAACAACTCAAATTCCCAACTATAGATGAATGGATAGAGAAGTTTTGGTATATAAACACAATGGAATACTATGCAGTTCTAATTAGAAACTGAGTCATGAAATTTGCAGCAGCATGGATGGAACTAGAAGATATTATGTTGAGTGAAGTCAGTCATAAGGAAAGGGATACAGAATGATCTTTCTCATATCTGGAACTTAAAGTTACATAGTAAGATATCAACAAAGGCCCAATGGCAACATAATGGGAGAACTGATCCACACAATTGAGTTGGGAGATGAATGAGAGGGAGGAGTATTGGGGTTCTTGTGAAAAGTACACTGGTTTAGGTGTGGTATTAAAATTATGTGCATGAGAAACCATTATTAACAAGATTGCAAACCGCAGAACCTCAATTAAAATAGTTCATTAACTTTTAAAATTTAAAATACTTTAAAATATGTTAAAATATTTTAAATATTAAAAAATAACAGGATGAGTATCCCAAAGAGGAACCGAAAGAACTATACCTGGAGTATCACATTTGACTCAAGTGAGAGAAGGAATCCGGAGTTCTGACCTCCTTCGATGATCAAGAATCAGGGATGCTGGCTCATTTGCCAGGGCGTCAAAAATCAGAAGGGCCAGACACATAATGCGATTTAGAGTTGACTGCTGGACTAGAGCTGTTACTGACTGGATTCCAAGGACATCAAAAGACCGCATTGCCATGCACCTATGAGATGAGTGGCAATGAGATGGTCAGACTTCTTCATCAAGACCCTGAATGAACGGTTTGAGGCTCTTCATGTTCCTGGAGCGAGTAGACGCCATTGGGCTACACTAGCACACGACAGGGAAGAATAGAGACGTTATTGGCACCCGCTCGAACAAATCAATGAACAACGGGATGAAAAGTGATACAAGTGATTTTTAAAATTTATGTTGTTAGTCAGAAAGAGAGGGACAGATATAGAAGGACTGCACTCATTTGTGGAGTATAGAATAACATCACATAAGTCTGACACCCAAGGACAGTAGATACAAGGGCAAGGAAGATTGCCCCATAACTGGAAGCCTGCTTCATGAGCAGAGGGGAGAAGGCAGCTGGAATAGAGAAGGGATCACTAAGAAAATAATGGCTGGAGGAATCAGTCGGGAAGGGAGATGTGTGCTGAAAGTAGATAATGGACCAAACATGATGACCTCTCAGTGTCTGTGTTGCAAGCCATGATGCCCAAAACTAGAGAGAGAGTTTGGGGAATATTGTCTGCCATGGAGTCAAGGGGAGGATGGGAAAGGAGGGTATACTGGGGATATTGGTGGTGGGGAATGTGCACTGGTGGAGGGATGGATGTTTGATCATTGTGTGATGGTAACCCAAACATGAAAGCTTGTAACTATCTCATGGTGATTCAATATTCATAATTCATGATTCATAAATAAAAATTATGGTGTTTATTGGCGCTGGAGGGATAACACAGCCGATAGGGCATTTACCTTGCATGCAGCCAACCTGGCTTTGATTCCTCCATCCTTTTCAGAGAGCCTGGCAATGTACCCCGCCCGCAAGAGTATCCTGCCCGCACAGCAGAGCCTGGCAAGCTATCCATGGCATATTCGATATGCCAAAAACAGTAACAACAAGTCTCACAATCGAGACATTACTGGTGCCCGCTTGAGGAAATTGATGAGCAATGAGATGACAGTGACAGTGGTACAGTGATTAATTTTTTTATATTTAGGTAATGAGGGGGGCTGGAGTGATAGCATAGCGGTAGGGCATTCACCTTTCATGCGTCCGACCCGTTTTTGATTCCTCCGCCCCTCTCGGAGAGTCTAGCAAGCTACCGAGAGTATCACGCCCGCATGGCAGAGCCTGGCAAACTACTTGTGGCATATTGGATATGCCAAAAACAGCAACAATAAGTCTCACAATGAGAGACGTTTACTGGTGCCCGCTCAAACAAATCGATGAGCAACGGAATGACAGTGACAGTGACAGTAGGTTAGACTTTGGGGGCCACAGCCATCTGTTCTCAGGTCTAACTTTTGGCTCTTTGCACAAAGATCACTCCTGGAGGGGCTCAGTGGACCGTTGTGGTGCTGAGGATCAAACCCAGGTCAGCTATATGCAAGGCAACAGCCTTACCCATTGTGATCTCTCTTTGGCCCTAGGCACTGTGATTTATTTTCCAGCACCAGAGACAACAGCACAGTGGCAACAATCCTCCATCATTTTCTCAAGGTCCTCCCTTCTTCCATTCCCCACTCTACCCTCTAGGTAAATTAAGTTTTGTAGGCTAACCTCAGGATATATTGTCATTGTCCACTTGTTATTTATCACTATATTACTTTATATTCCACATATGAGAGATATTTGCATTCTTATATTAATTTTAGTGCTATTAATAATAGCCAAGGTATGAAAACAACCCAAGTGCCAAAGAAAGGATGAGTGAATTAAAAACCTTGGTATACCAAGGTATGCAAGGGAATATTACTTAGCTACATGAAAGATCAACTCGTGCAATTTACTGCTATGCGGATGAGACAAAGAGGATATTATACTGAATGAAATCAATCAGAAGGAAGGAAAAAAACTTTCTAATTTATTTATCATAACTAAATATTATATAATCTCGTGGGTATAACATTTGTATGCATAAATGATCCACCACTCTCAACACCAAGGTCCAGTGTCATTTCACTACCTAAAGACTGTTTTGGTGTATGTGTGTGTGTGAATGTCTCCAGTCTATTTGTTTCAGTTATTTATATTCCTTTTATTGTTATTGTCCCTAGTGATCATTTACAACTATCATTGTCATAGTGGCCCCTTGTCCCATCTTTTATTTTCTTATTTCACTTAGCATAATCACCTCAAGATATATCTGTTTTGCCCCAAATGTCAAAATTTCTCTTATTATATATTGTGTTATATATTTACTAGTAATATTATTGTTACTATTTGGCTTTGGGTTACACCCAGCTGTGTTAAGGTCTTACTCCTGGTTCTGCACTCGTTAATCACCTATGGTGGGAACCATATGTGGTCCTGGGGACTGAACCCAGGTTTACCTAGACAAGACAAAATGCCTTACCATCTGTACTATCACTCTGGACACACCAATTTCCCTCTTTAAAATGACTTAGTAGTATTCCATTGAATATATGTATGTAATTACATATATATGCAGCATAGTTTCTTTATCAGATTACTTGTTGATGGGTATTTAGGTTCATTTCATGCATTGGTTGTATGAAAAGTGCTGCTATGAGCATATGGTGCAACTATCCTATCCTTTTGAGTTACTGATCATATATCTTTCTGATAAATGAAATATGGACTTTTCTGTTTGTATTACCATCAAACTGTTTATATTATTGATTTTAATTAATTGATTACTCAGTGCTGATAGGGCTAAAGAGAGAGTTCAAAGGACTAAAGTGTGTGTTTTGCATGTAAGAACCCTGGATTCAGTCCTTGGAAACAATCCCATTTATGGATTATACCCTGAACCTTGCTAAATGTGCTTTCCCAAATATTTTTTAAGTGCATCATACTACATGCTCTATTAAGTTCCATATATGAATATAGTTGTGAGGTATGGTCATTTTCTTGAATAAAAATAAGGTAACTTTTATGTTTGGCTATAATTGCATTAAAAAAGATATTAATAGATATCTCTTGCCCGCATGCCTGGCTGTCTTCCCCAGGGCCCCTCAGAGGGGATGGGCTCCAGCTTCCCTCCCCGCCCCCGAACAGAGCTCCCAGCAGCCAAAGACCACTGGAACCTAGCCACAGCCATGCTCAAGGCCCTTTTCCACACGTTAGGACATGCCTCACACATGAGGGTACCAGCAGAGGAACCCAGGTGTATGTAATCCCATCAACGGCCAACATCCAGAGACTTAAAAGCAAGCTTCCAGAAACAAAGTGGCAGCGCGATATCTTATAATTACTTCTCCTTCTGGGAGAAACTAGCAAGCTACTGAGAGTTTCCTGCCCACATGGGACAGCCTCACAAGCTTCCCATGGAATATCCATATGCCAAAGCCAGTAACAAGCTGAATCTCATTTCCCTGACCCTGAAAGAGCCTCCAATGCGGCATCGTTGGGAAGGCCGAGTAGAGAGAGGTTTCAAAAATCTCAGGGATAGGACGAATGGAGAGGTTACAGAGACCACTCGAGAAATTCGACGATCAATGCAATTTCGTGCTTTGTGATTCGTGATTAATAAATATAAATGCTAAATTAGTGGCATGGATCTAGGAGGGAGCTTATGTTGGAGGTGGTCTCTATATCTACCTGCAAAGTTGAGGGATAATCTGCTCACACTCATATAAAAGATTACCCAACTGTATTTTATTTAGCACTATAGAAGTAACTCTGTATCATGGTATTACTTACATTTTTTAAATTTTTTTCCTATCAGAAGTCCTTCTTTGGGGCTGGAGCAATAGCATAGCGGGTAGGGCGTTTGCCTTCCACGCGGCCGACCCGGGTTCGATTCCCAGCATCCCATATGGTCCTCTGAGCACCGCCAGGGGTAATTCCTGAGTGAAGAGCCAGGAGTAACCCCTGTGCATCGCCGGGTGTGATCCAAAAAGCAAAAAACAAAAAAAAGAAGTCCTTCTTTCTGCTCTCTGTATTATTTGCAGTTGCAAGGGTTTTCATTTTGTATTTCTGTCCTTTTCACAGTTTAATAGATTGAACATCACTCAGAAAGTTGTTAGAGTCAGATAGAGAGAGGAGCCATGAACTTGTCCATAAAGAGTATAATGGAGGATATCCTGAGATGTATTCTATGCAGAAGGCCAGCTTTGTCTATTTTATGAAAGACTATGAAACATTATTTCTCCTATTTGTTAAAAATGTAGTAGCTAAATAATTAAACTTTGCACTCTCAGCACATAGCATGAGACCTGAATACAGTAGATACTAGGTAAATATATGTGTTAGAAATGGACTTGCAGGGCTGGAGCTATAGCACAGCAGGTAGGGCATTTGCCTTGCATTCAGCCGACCCAGGTTTGATACCCAGCATCCTATATGGTCCCCTGAGCACCGCTAGGAGTAATTTCTGAGTGTAGAGCCAGGAGTAACCCCTGAGCACCGCTGGTGTGACACAAAAAGCAAAAAAGAAAAAAGAAATGTACTCGCTCATCCATTATACTCTAACATCTTTGTGTCACCAAAAAGAGTGATAGTAACATGTAAAGTGAAATAAACTGAGAGAAGACAATGTTGTTGACAATTGCTTCACAGTGTGGGGAGAGGGCCAGAGTGATAGTAAATGGACAGGGTGTTTACTTTGCATACAGCCAACCCGAGTTCAATCACAGCACCATAGGTGGTCATGATTCATGCCAGGTATGAAGTACTGAACCATGAGTAAGCCCTGAGAACAACCGAGTGTGGCCCAAAACCAAGAAAAAAATGTGTAGGGAGAAATTATCATGACCATGAGCAGGTCAAATAGGAATAAATGTGCAAGTTTAGTTTAGGAGATGCTATTTTTTGGCGAGCAAATGGAGTTGGACCTCACCCACAAACTAGAAATGGCAGGGTGCAAGTCAAGCATTTCAACCCCTACACTATCTCTCCAGGCCCACTTTAGGGGTTGTTGGGTATTCAGTTTGTTCAAAGATAAGCATTTGTGCAGATACATCTTAAGGGATGCTTGGAAAAATAAACTAGGTAAAATGACAAGGCCCAACTATACCTCTTTGAAACAATGTTTTTAATGTTTAATGTTTTCCTAAAGTCAGTTGAAGTGATTTAAGGTGTTTCTTTTCCTTTTTTGGAAGGGATAAGTTCGTACCAAGCTAAGAGCAATCTGGCTATACTGCTTAAGCTAGATTGAGAAGTGAATAGAAAGGAGACATACCATAACTTTGAACTGATGAGGACTTGGGTCATAGTAGTAGCAAGAAGATTGGAAAGGAAGGAAACAGATACAGAGGACTTAATGCAAGTAAGCACGTTCAGTAAGAAGGACGAACAACTCAGTCCCTGAAGGCAAGAAAGTAGCAATAGTGACAAAGCTGACTCATTTTGCAAACATTTACTTGTTGAGGGGCAGATATAGCACAAAGTAGAGCAAACAAAAAGAACAGATGACATTTCAGAAATGAAGGACTATTAGAAAAGTGAGTCATGTATGATAAAGAAGAAAATTTTAAGGAAAAAGCAATAATCAGCCAGAGTTTCAGAGAAGTAAAGATAATTAGGTTGGAGAAAAGCAATTGAACTTGACATTTAGAAAGATGACTGACTTTAGAAAGCAGTTTCAGTAGCAAGATAAATGTGGAATACAGACTAGGAGTTTAGGGGCTGTGTAAATTGTACAGCATTGGAAAAGTAGAGTAGTGGTATGGTGGGTCTATGAGGTTAAAACTATTTTCATAATAATCCTGAAACAGCTTATTTTTCTGTGTTGTTATATTTAATGGTGATGTGAAAGTACCACCAGTGATGGGCAAATAGATGGTTGGCATAAATCAAGACAGTGGGAAACACTACCATTAAGGATTGTTTTTTTTTTGCTGTTACATACCTGAGTAAAACAAATGTCAGTTTGACTTTAAAATGCCATTGGTTAAGCAATGAAAATAATTTATTTTTATTAAACCTTGACTCTTGAGTGCATATTGCTTCAGAAACCTACACAATAGAAGGGGAAATAGCTACAGAGCATTTCTGCTGCAGATAAAAGAACCTAGTTGATTTGAACTGAGGTTACCAAAGATGTGGGGGAAGGAAGTTGAAAGGTCCAGTAGACTGGGGCTCAGGTGGTAGGCGCAATGTAATAACACTGTGCCTACAAAATATATTACCATCTACACTCTTAGGAATAAATGATAACTCAAAAAAAAATCCTAGTGTATGGTTATCTTGAGAAAGTCCCTTATGTGTGTGTCTGACTATGGAACTGAATTAACTACTTCTCCTTTTGTGGAATACCATTTTTTACTGAAAAGAATTGTGCATAGATTTTATTAATTCATGCACCAGTATTTAGCAGACATTTTCATAAAAATAAATAAAGTAAGGGGCTGGAGAGATAGCACAGCGGGTAGGGCGTTTGCCTTGCACGCGGCCGACCCGGGTTCAAATCCCAGCATCCCATATGGTCCCCTGAGCATGGCCAGGGGTAATTCCTGAGTGCAAAGCCAGGAGTAACTCCTGTGCATCACCAGGTGTGACCCAAAAAGCAAAAAAAAAAATAAAGAAAAATAAATAAATAAAGTGAGAATGTAACTTCAAGGAAAACAACTGATAGTATTTGTTGCTAGTTATAACAACAAAAAAAGATTAAGTTTTTATGTAAAAAATTAAAATTTTAGAAAGCTTGCACTTCATTCACCATCTGAAAACTTGACAACTTTCAGAAACTTAAATTTTTAGGGTCAAATCAGTGGTGATAGCCACGACAGTTAGATAATTTTGAATAAATTATTTGGTGTGGTGGAGAACTGAACCCAGTGTCTAATACATGTAAATTATGTGCTCTACCATTGAGCTGTAACACTGGTTGTTTTATTCTATTTTTATTTTCTTTTTGAAATGGAAATATTTATTAGAAAGTGTAAGGGAAAGGAAAAGAAACTCAACCATGGTAACTTTACAGAACTTTAATTATGAAGTAATTATAGATTCACAGGCGATTGCAAAACTTGTAGAATTCTGTTGCAGAATGTCCAGCATTGGATCATGTCCAGCAGTGCTCAGAAATTACTCCTGGCTCTGCACTCAGGGATCACTTCTGGTGGGGCTCAGAAAAAGATATGTGTTGCTGAGGATCGAACCTGGGTTGGCTGTGTGCAAGACAAATGCCCTACCTACAGTATTATTGCTCATGACTCTCTGATGCACTTTTTTTTTGTTTTTTGGGTCACACACGGCGATGCACAGGGGTTATTCCTGGCTCTGCACTCAGGAATTACCCCTGGCGGTGCTCAGGGGACCATATGGGATGCTGGGATTCGAACCCGGGTTGGCCGCGTGCAAGGCAAACGCCCTACCCGCTGTGCTATCGCTCCAGCCCCTCTCTGATGCACTTTCATCTGATTTTTTAATGGTATTATTTTATATAAGGATAGCACATAATTAAACTAGGCGATTAAAATTTTTACAATCTTTAGACTTTATTCTATTTCATCAAATTAATATACTTATATGTATGTCCATGGTTCTATGTAATTAAATATATGTAATTAAATATATTTCATTTTATTTTTTGTTGTTTTGGGCTTTTCCAGTGCTACTAGGATATATAGAGTTAAGAAGGACATGTAGTATTGGAGATTGAACCTGTGCATTCTTTTTTTTTTTTCTTTTTTGGGTCACACCTGGCAATGCACAGGGGTTACTCCTGGCTCATGCACTCAGGAATTACTCCTGGCGGTGCTCAGGGGACCATATGGGATGCTGGGAATCGAACCCGTGTGTAAAAACACAAAAAAGAAGAGGGCCCAGCGGGGCTCTATCTCTCCTGCTGTTGGCGTTCAGTAGTCTCCAGCCGCTTCCCCCACCCCAGGGAGGTTGATGGCGATGATGAGTCAGGTGAAGGAAGGAACGGAGCCAAGCTGGTTGGTCTCAATCGCAGTTTATTCAAATCTCCTCTCTATACACTCCCGTCTCTCTCGTTGCTTCCTCCCCATTCTCGATCTCTCTCTGGATCGTCTAATATTCCCCTTTCTGTCCTGCTTGCTCTCACTTCTTTCACTTTGTGCTCTGCTTATGTGTGTGCCACTGTGCTCTCTTCTTCTGTCTCTCTGTGTCTGTCTCTGCGTCTGTCTCTTACATAGGGTGGTGACACAAAGGTGGATTTAACATAAGCAAATCAACAAAGAAGGGTAACACCATTTCTTGAGGAGATTAACAAAATCTCATCTAAGAAAATCTCATCTAAGGAGATCCACTCAAGGGTGTGATTCCAAACAAGGGTGTGTACGGGTGTGAGCTAGTAATCTACTTAAATAGTTATAGTAAATCTACTAATATTTCTAGCAATGTTATTCTGTATGAGCACAGTAAGAGATATAAAGTTTGGTTTTTCCTGAGGACATCTCCAGACCACAGTCCTCAGGCCAGGTTAATCTTCCTAACCCCAGCAGGATCCAAATCTCATCATTACTTTTGGATCATGACATCATTGTCCATGATCATGCCCTCAACTTATAGTTGATTATTGTGGTGCTTTGGCCTGGCCCATTTCAATGCCAGGGTAGCACATAACTCACCACTTGCCCTGGATTCATCCTGTCCCTCGTTGGGATCCTGCTTTTGGGGTGCTAGGAATTGAGGGCAACTGGTTAAGAAAGCAGATGCCCAGGAGTAAATATTATTGGAGTCAATCAACTCCCAAGTTACAAGCAAAATATTGTCTTCTTGTGTCCATACAGAAAGGACATTGATTTAAGATAATCTATGTTCCCTAAGGCAAGGTTAAAAGAACAAACCCCATGTTATCCTACAAACCGGGTCGGGCCGTGTGCAAGGCAAACACCCTACCCGCTGTACTACCACTCCAGCCCCCGAACCTGTGCATTCTAGACATATACTATCTCCCTGGCTCACTATACAGTTTTTTTTTTTTTTTTTTTTTTTTGCTTTTTGGGTCACACCCAGCGATGCTCAGGGGTTACTCCTGGCTTTGCACTCAGGAATCGCTCCTGGCAGTGCTTGGGGGACCATATGGGATGCCGGGGATCGAACCCGGGTCGGCCGCATGCAAGGCAAACGCCCTACCCATTGTGCTATCGCTCCGGCCCTCACTATACAGTTTTATCACATGTGTAAATTCATGTAACCTCTACTAACAGTAAGATATGTACTCAGAACAGTTCCATCACCATGAATATCTCTTGTACTTCCTCTTTATAGTTTATGTATTTTCTGCCATTCATAATCCTAGGCAACTAAATAACCTATTCTCCACCTCTATGAATTTGTCATTTTAAGGATGTTTTATATATATGTGTGTATATATATGTGGAATCATATATTATATGGCCTTTTGGTATTAACATCTATTGACTTAGTATAATTCCTTACAGATCCATCCTAAGCTTTTTTGTATCAATAGTTTATTCTTATTTGGAAGTAGTACTCGATAGCATGCATTGTTTAGTATGAATGTTTATAGTAGATTGTCTAGCCACTTAGAATGAAAGTTATTTGGGTTGTTTTCAGTTTTGAGTTATAACAAATAAAGTTTGCATGGACCTTTGTGCACAGATTTTGCATGGACATACACTTTTAGTTCTGTGGCATAAATATCTGAGTGTAAGTAATGGGTTGAACGGCTAATATAAGTTTAGTATTTAAAATAAACTACCCAAAGTTTCTTTTTCCTTTTTCAAAATTTTTTAAACTTCATTAAGTCATAAGTTTAGTTATAGAAAATCAATGTTCCAACAACAATCTCACCACAATTTCATCTTCCCACCACCACTATTTTAAATTTTCCCAACTACCCCCTATACCTGCCCACATAGCAGGCCCTCAATAATTTATTTTATATTACTTGTTATAAATAATTTGCTAAAAGAATGATCATAAATGTTTCCTTAGAAGAAAGTTAGTGAGGATTATTGTATTTCACAATACAGCCCATAAATTCTTGTATAAGAGATTGCTAAGATGTCGTTACAGGTTAAGCCTTCTGTGTTTATATTTTGTTAAGTATTTTCTTCCATTAATAATCCTAGGCAACTAGCAACCTGTTCTCCACCTCTATGAATTTGTTATATTTTGTTAATTATGATTGGTTGCCTTCTACATTGAGAAAAATGTAGGCAGAACTCCCCATGACATTAAGGCTAAAAGCATCCTTAAGGATGAAACAGCACTGACCATGCAAGTGTAAGCAAACATAAACAAATGGGACTACATCAAACTGAAAAGCTTCTGCACTTCAAAAGAAACAGTGACAAAAATACAGAAAGAACCCACAGAATGGGAAAGAAAATTTACCCAGTACCCATCTGATGGGCTGGAGTGATAGCACAGCAGTTGGGCTTTCGCCTTTCACGAGGCCAACCCGTGTTGGATTCCTCTGCCCCTCTCGGAGAGCCTGGCAAGCTACTGAGAGTATGGAGCCCGCACGGCAGAGCCTGGCAAGCTACCCGTGCGTATTGGATATGCCAAAAACAGTAACAATAAGTCTCTCAATGAAAGACGCTACTGGTGCCCGCTTGAACAAATCGATGAGCAACGGGATGACAGTGACCCATCTGACAAGGGATTAATATCCAGGATATACAAGACACAAGTAGAATTGTATAAGAAAAAAACCTCCAACCCCATCAAAAAATGGGGAGAAAAAATGAACAGAAGTTTCCTCAAAAAAGAAGTACAAATGGCCAAAAGGCACATGAAGAAATGCTCCACATCGCTAGTCATCAGGGAGATGCAAATCAAAACAACAATGAGATACAGAGACTGGAATACTTTCAAAAGAACAAAAGCAACCAGTGCTGGCATGATTGTGGGGAAAAAGGGACACTCTTTCACTGTTTGTGGGAATACCGACTGATCCAGCCTTTCTGGAAAACAATATGGACAGTCCTTCAAAAACTAGAAATTGAGGTCATTCCATATGACCTCACAGTACCACTTCTGGGACTATATCACAAGGATGCAAAAAAGCATAGTAGAAATGACATCTGTACCTATATATTCAGTGCAGCACTGTTCACGATAGCCAAAATCTGGAAACAACCCTAGTGCCCTAAAACAGATGACTGGTTAAAGAAACTTTGGTACATCTACACAATGGAATACTATGCAGCTGTCAGGATAGATGAAGTAATGATATTTTCTTATAAATGGATAGACATGGAGAGTATCATGCTATGTGAAATGAGTCAGAAAGAGAGGGACAGACATAGAAGGACTGCACTCATTTGTGGAGTATAGAATAACATCACATGAGACCGACACCCAAGGACAGTAGATACAAGGGCCAGGAGGATACATAGCTGGAATCCTGCTTCACAAGTGGAGAGGAGAAGGCAGCTGAAATAGAGAAGGGATCACTAAGAAAATGATGGCTGGAGGAATCAGTCGGGATGGGAGATGTGTGTAGAAAGTAGATAACGGACCAAACATGATGACCTCTCAGTGTCTGTGTTGCAAGCCATAATTCTCAAAAGTAGAGAGAGAGTATGGGGAAGATTGTCTGCCATGGAGGCAGGGGGAGTGTGGGAAAGGGGGGTTATATCAAGATTATATATGTCTCTTTCGCATATGGGAATGGCTGAGAATGCAGACTATTCATATCACAAAAGATGTGGGAGGTGGATGAAGGGCTGTGGGTAAGTAAAAGGTAAGTCTGGGCGTTAAGAGTTAATACAGTTTTTCTTGCACTTGCCTTGTACTTGACCAACCCTATTTCAGATCCCAGGTACCATATAAATTTCCTTAGAACAGCCAGGGATTATTCTGGAGCACAGGGCCTGGAATAGCCTTTGGTACCAGTGGGTATGGGACCCTCCAAACAATTAAGTCCATCCTAGGGAAATGGGGGCTCCTTCTATAAATCAATAATCATTTAATTTCCTGTTCTTGGGAAAATTGCAATCTATTTTTTCAAAAGTGCCATTGATTTTGTGGCACCAAGATTGAATATGTCCTCCCCATGTTGCAATGTGTCAGCCAAAGTCCTCTGGGTCTTCAGGTAGTTGAGAGTCCTAACCTGTGTCTTAGAATTTCTTTCATTCAGGGGCCAAAGCAGATAAGGTGTTTGCCTTCCATGCAGCTGGCCCAGGTTTGTTTCCTGGCATCCCATATGGTCTCCTGAGCATCGCCCACAAAAAAACTTCTTTCAGTGAAAAACCACACTAGAGAATTGTCTATATAATGGGCTGGCAAAAAAGTAATATCCAGGTAACATAGGTACTGTTGCCCCACAGTTGTAGGCAAGATTCTTGACAGTTCACTCTTTGTGTAGTTAACTCCACACTGTTTTTACTGATGAAGTCAGCTCTCCAGCCAGCTGGTATTAAGCCACTAGGTGGAGCTAGGATTCAAACAGGCCTGTTTCCCAGGTCATTCCAACTTTTCACACGTGCTAAGGATGAGACAGAAAAAGGGGGCTCAGTTTTTCTTCACTGAGGAGTCCCACACATTGTCATTAGGACCTTTGTCATTAGGACACCCAACTCAGGGTAGGATCTCAACTACTATTAAGTATCATCCCCAGACCTAGTAAATTATCTGTGAAAAATCGTGAATAAGTGAAAGCATTAGGAAACATGCTCTGGACAGAATTCTCCTGGACCCGCACGAGGCTGAGTCATCAAGGGCAACCGGGAGGTGAGGGGGGCGGTGAGCCAGTGCTCACCCAAACAGACCCCTGGCAGCTGAAAATTTCCATACTCTACAATCACCACCATGCTCCCAGCCGGACCCCACTGCTGAGATGACCGTTATACAGAAATTAATCTATTGAAAAGCAGGTGTGTGGGTTTTGTGACTGAAATCTCCGGGCTTTCACGGAGTCAGGGTCAGGGATGGGCTACCTTCCCTCCTCTCCTGTACTTCTGGAAATCCCAGCACTCATGCACATGCCATAAAGCATCCACCCAGTTAGAAATTTAATTCCAGATGTATCACCCTGTTAGAAACTTTGAACATCATGGAGTGTATTCATGGCCAAGTGACATCTCAAAGTCTACATCACTGATAACCCAGGATTAGCACACCATATTTGATGGAATATAATTAGAAGGCAACCAATATTTTAAAAAAATTTATTGAATCACCATGAGATAGTTACAAGCTTTCATGTTTGGGTTACAATTACACATTGATCAAACACCCATCCTTCCCCCAGTGCACATTCCTCACCACCAATATCCCCGGTATACCCCTCTTTTCCCTCCCACTCTCCCCCTGCCTCCATAGCAGACAATATTCCCCATATTCTCACTCTCCTTTTGGGCATTATGGCTTGCAACACAGACACTGAGAGGTCATCATATTTGGTCCATTATCTACTTTCGGCACACATCACCCATCCCGACTGAATCCTCCAGCCATCATTTTCTTAGTGATCCTATACAATGACCACTTTGTGGTCATTGAGTAGCATCCTGGGCAGGACCTTCCTTGGTTTCATGAATTTACCCATTTTGATAGCAACTACTCAGGTCTATAGCAGACTACTCAACTTTTCTAGAGTGACTGTGCTACTGTTGGTAATTCCCATCTGCAGTGTATGAGAGATTCCATTCTCTGCATCCTTGCTAGTATGATAACTAATATATTTTAGCTGTTCTAGCAGGTTTGTAGTGTTATCTCAAACACTAGTTTTTGTACTTCCCTAATGATGTGTATCTTCTCATGCACTTATTCACTGTGTATATATTTCCTTATGTAACACTTTTGTTCATGTCTTACCCATTTTCTAATTGCATCATTTGATCTTTAACCGAAATTTTTAGAATTATTTATTTTGTGTGAATCATTTGTCAAGAATATGTTTGCAAAAAAATTAAAAAAGAATATGTTTGCAAATATTTTATCCTAGTCTGTATATGTTTGTTATATTTTGTCCTTATATTTTCATTTTTAATAAGGCCTCAGAAAAATATTTAATTTTGGTTAAATTCAGCTTTTTCCTTTCTTTATTTTTATCCAACATTTTGTTTTATTGAAGCACCATGAATTATAGAGTTATTCATAGTGGGTTTTTGACATACAATGTTCCATCACCAATCTCACTATCAGTGTCAATTAGCCATCACCAGTATTCTCAGACTCCACATTCTACTTCCCCTCATCCCCAGATTTAGCCTGCCATTTTGACAGACATTATTTAAATTTAGTTCTCACTATTTCAATATTGCTTACTCTGTGGTTTGGATATTTAGTTCTTTCATTTATTTATTATTATTATTATCTATTTTTAAATGAATCACCATAAATTACAGTTACAGACTTACAAACTTTCGTGCTTACATTTCAGTCATACAATGATCGAATACCCATCCCTCCACCAGTGCCCATTTTACACCACCAATGGTCCCAGCATCCTCCCACCACCCACACTCCACCCTCTCCCCACCCTACCCTGCCTCTGTGGCAGGGCATTCCCTTTTGCTTGGTCAGTGGTGTTTCATTTTTGAAGACACTTTTAGCTTCAAAGTTATGGGGGAGTTGCCTACATTTTCTTCCATGTACCTTATGGGTTCAGATCTGATGGTGGGGTATTTAATCCATTTTGATCTGACTTTTATGCTTGGTGTTAGACAGAGTTCTGAGTTCATTGTTTTAGGTGGAGCTGTCCAGTTTAAGGAAAGAAGTTTTAGAATGGACTCCATTAAAAGTAAGACTTTTTAATCAGAAATATTTGATTATACTTTGATTGATAATTTTCTACTATTGAGAATATGTAAAGAATTCTTAGAACTCAATAACAAGAAAATATAAAATTTAAGAAGAACGAAAGACTGGAATAGACATTTCTCCTTTAAAGGTATCCATATGTCCAATGAATTCATGAAAAGATGCCCACTGTTATTAGTCACAGGGAAAAACAAACCAAATTCATAATGGAATTCAAATCAAATTCTATTCCACACTGAAATATCATGAAAATGAAAAAAATCATAAATATAAAAACTAGGAAATGTTGAAGGCAGAGGAATTGGAGCCTTTAGTGTTCATTGTAATGTAAAAATAGTGCTGCTACTTTGAAAAATAGTTTAGAATTTATGTTTAACTTACATTTAAAAATACTTTACCTTATGTTTAATAAGTTAAACATAAAACTTCCATATGACTTAGCAATTCCATTTCTAGGTATGTGTTTATACAAATGCTTGCAAAACAAATGTCCACAGAATAATTCATAATATTTCAAAGTAAAAACAATCCAAATGTTATCAGTGTGTAAATGTACACACAAAATGTGGCATACTCATACAATGGAAGATGATCAAGTCATAAAAGGAAGGGAGTATTCATACATACTTGCCCATGTGTAAATGCATCATGGACCAATATTGAGAATATTTATGATGGAAACAAGGCAGACACAAAGGTTCATATATTATATGGTTTTATTTCTATTAAATTTCCAGAACAGAATAGTCTATATAGATAGAAAATAGATTATTGGTAACCAAGAACTGAAGTATGGCGGGTAATGGTTGCTAATGGTTTGTTTTAGGATGATGAAAATATTCTGGAGTTGGATGGTAGTAATGATTGCACAAATATGTGGAAATTATTTTTTTCATTCATTTATTTTTTCATTGAATCACCATGTGGAAAGTTACAAAGCTTTTAGGCTTAAGCCTCAGTTACACAATGCTCGAACACCCATCCCTTCACAAGTGCACATATTTCACCACCAAGAACCATAGTAAAGGTAGCCCACCCCCCACCCCCACAGCCCCCCACCCCGCCTGTGTAGCTGATAAGAAAACAGATCTGTGGAAATTATAAAAACTGCTGTATCCTGCACCCTTAAAATTGAATTTTATAGCTTGCAAATTGCATCTATAAAGGAAACAAATCCCCTGAATGAAGTTGCCAACAGGTCATTTGGTGACACTTCTCTGGGGATTATGGGTGTTTTTGTTTTGTTTTTTGTTTTTGCCATTATAAACCATTCTGGCAGGTCTAGTGTGATTGCTAAAGTGCTGTTTTTGTTTTATTTATTCAATTTTTTGTTAATCAAAACAGTTTTTAATTGAAACTTATTTAGAAAGACATGAAGGGAGAGAAGTATGTGCTTGAGAGAGAACCCAGGTTTCTCCAGAGCGGAAATAAGCAAGCAAAGAAACGGATAAGCAAGTGAGATGCATCATCAATAGGAACACAGGCTTGAAGTGCAAACCTAAGGTGATGTTTTCAAGGTAATAGGGTTCTCCCTCTGGTGAGGGTTTTTTGGGAGTGGTGTGGGGAGCACAACTGGTGATGTTCAGGAATTACTCCTGAAGGTTCTCAGGGGACATATGGAATGTCAGAATTGGAACCCGGGTCAACTGCGTGCAAAAACAGCAAAATAGATGCTGTTTTATCCTACCCTGTCAGTTTGCTGGTTTTTAAGACTATTGGAGAACTGGAAAGGAGGAGAAAAATAGGTAAGCTAAAATTCCACAAAACTGGCTGTTATGATGAAGATTTTTTTTTACCCAGGAAAATTCAACTGATTTTCTTTTAAAAATATTTATTAATGAATCACTGTGGGGTACAGTTACATACTCACAAACTTTCATGCTTCCGTTTCAGTCATACAATGATCGAGTACCCATCCCTCCATCAGTGCCCATTTTCCACCACCAATGGTCCCTGCATCCCTCCCACCACACCCACAACCCCCTCACCCCACCCCGCCTCTGTGGCGGGTCATTCTCTTTTGTCCTGTCTTCCTTTTTGGGTGTTGTAGTTTGCAGTAGAAGCATTGAGTGGACATTGTGTTCGATCTATTATCTACATTCAGCTCGCATCTTTCAACCCGAGTTGGTCCTCCAATCACCCTTAACTTCTGCTGGTGGGAATGCCGACTGGTTCAGCCCTTTTGGAAAACAGTATGGACGATCCTCAAAAAATTAGACATTGAACTCCCATTTGACCCAGCTATATCACTTTTGGTAATATATCCTGGAGAGGCGAAAGAGTATAGTAGAAACGACACTTGTATGTTCATTACTGCACTGTTTACAATAGCCAAAATCTGGAAGAAACCTGAGTGCCCAAGAACAGATGGCTAGTTAAAGAAACTTTGGTACATCTACACAATGGAATACTATGCAGCTGTTAGAAAAGATGAAGTCATGAAATTTGCATATAAATGGATCAGCATGGAAAGTATTATGTTACATGAAATGAGTCAGAAGGAGAGGGAAAGACATAGAAATATTGCACTCATCTGTGGAATGTAAAGTAACAGAATGGGAGACTAACACCCAAGAATATTAGAGGTAAGAACCAGGAGGTCTACTCCATTGCTTGGAAACCAGCCTCAAATTCTGGGGGAAAAGGCAGCTCAGATAGATATTTTCTTAAGTAAATATTTCCTAGATAATTTTAAACATTTTCAATTTCCAGAATTCATAAAAAGTTTATTTTGACAGTTTACACCTGACAGTTTTTTCCCTTTGATACTTCTTGCTGCTTTTCTGCAAGAACAGAGTCCACCATTTTAAAAATGAGTCTCCTAAATTTAATTTTCACGTTTATCTCGTATCCTTTATATTTGCAAAATTTAACTTGTGGTATGATTTTTAAAAACAAACTCCTCAGAATTATTTATGTCTATGGGCAGGGGACCTTTTATCTGACAAAGACATTTGTACATTTATAACATTATTTGAGGACCTTAAAATACAGATAAATGAGCCATAGGCAGCCACTGAGAAGCATATGTCTGTTCCATCATGTATTAGGGTGAGATCACATGATTTCGGAGGCTTTATATGGCTTTATAGGTTAGATATTTTCTATCCCTGATGTAGATGAGCATGTTATCTAAAAATAATGAGTTTTATTCCTTTCCAATTTGTATATAATGTCTCCCTCTCCAATTTTCATCATTTTGGTGTCAGCTGCGACTTAAACTTTTTAACCTTTTTTATTGAAATACCGTGAGATATGCCCTTACAAAGATGTTTATGATTGGATTTCAGTCATACAGTTTTCCAACACCCACCCCTACACCAGGGTAGATTTCCCAGCATCGGTGTCCTAAGGTTCTCTTCCATCACCCCCCTAATACCCCATCTCCTGCCTGCCTCTATGGCAGGAATTTTTATTCTCTCTCTATCTCTCCTTTTGGATATTGTGGTTTGCAATATTGATACTGAAAGGTTATCAAGAATATCTCTTTGCCTATTTTTAATTCTTGGATCTTGTCCAGAGTGATAATTCCCAGATATTATTGTCATACTGGTTTCTTCTCTATATAACCTACCATCAGCCCAACACACACTTGTTGTTAGTTCCAACCATTGACTAGTCCTCCTAACCTCTGTTTTCCCTGGCCATGGATATTAGTTTTCTACTATATATATTTATATTATATATGAGTGAAGTCATTATTTATCTGTCCCTCTCTTTCTGACTCATTTCACTCAGCGTGATACTCTCCATGTCAATCCATTCATAGGCAAATTTCATGAGTTCATTTTTCCTGACAGCTGCATAGTATTCCATTGTGTCGATGTGCCATAGTTTCTTTATCCATTCTTCTGTTCTGGGGTACTTAGGTTGTTTCCAGATTCCAACTGGGACTTTTTAACCCTATGTTGGATAAAAGAAACGAAGATGAGTAAGATTTTTCTTGATATTTAGATTTCAATGAATAAACACCTTGTTTTAATTGATATGGTAAGTATCGATACCAATAACCTAGTGTAATATACTTTTTTTGCATCTCCAATATATATTCCCAGAAATGGTATTGCTGGGTCAAATGGGAACTGAATTTCTAATTTTTTGAGAAGCATTCGTACTGTTTTCCAAAAGGGCTGAACCAGTCGGCATTCCCACCAGCAGTGAAGGAGAGTCCCTTTCTCCCCACATCTGCACCAACACCGGTTGCTGTTGTTCTTTTGGAGTGGGTCAGTCTCTATAGTGTGAGGTGATATCTCATTGTTGTTTTGATCTGCATCTCCCTGATAATTAGTGATGAGGAACATTTTTTCATGTGACTTTTGGCCATGAGGATATCTTCTTTGATAAATTTTCTGTTCATTTCATCGCCCCATTTTCTGATGGCGTTGAATGTTTTCCTTTTGTAGAGTTCAATCAGTGCCTTGAATATCCTTGATATCAACCCCTTATTAGATGGGTACTGGGTGAATATACTTTCCCATTCTGTAGACTGTCTTTGTTTTCTGGTCACGGTTTATTTTGAGGTGCAGACGTTTCTTAGTTTAAGATAGTCGCATTTGTTTATCTCTGTTTTCACTTGCTTGGCCAGTGGTGTGTCATCTTTGAAGATACCTCTAGCTTCAATGACGTGGAGGGTTTTGCCAACCTTGTCTTCCATGTACCTTATGGGTTGAGGTCTTTAATACATTTTTATCTGACTTTTGTACATGCTGTTAGGTAGATGTCTGAGCACATTTTTTGCATGGCCAGTTTTGCCAGAACCATTTGTTGAAGAGGTTTTCCCTGCTCCACTTTACATTACTTGCTCCCTTATCAAAGATTAGATCATCATATATTTGATGTTGTGTGTCAGGGTATTCAACCCTATTCCATTGGCCTGCGGCTCTGCCTTTGTTCTAGTACCATGTTGTTTTAATTATTACTGCGTTGTAGTAGACTTAGAAGTTGGATAAGGTGATACCGCCCATCTTCTTTTCCCCAAGATTTGCTTTATCTATTTACTGATTATTTCACATTGATTCATATGGATTATTGTTCCATATGAATTTCAGAAGTATTTGCTCCATTTCTTTGAAGAATGTCATGGGTGTCCTTATAGGGATTGCATTGAATTTGTACAATGCTTTGGGGAGTATTGCCATTTTGACAATGTTAATTCTCCCAATCCATGAGCAGGGAATATGTTTCATTTTCTCATGTCCTCTTTTATTTTGAGAAGCAGCATTTTGCAGTTTTATTTATACAGTTCCTTTACCTCCTTAGTTAAGCTGATTCCAAGATACTTCATCTTCTGAGGCATGATTGTGAACAGGAGTGCTTGTTTCATGTCACTTTCTTCTCTCTCATTATTTGCATATAGGAAAGCCATGAACATTTGGGTATTGACTTTATGGCCTGCAACTTTACTATACAAGTCTATTGTTTGTAGGACTTGGTAGAAGCTTTAGGGTTCTCTAAATATAGTATCATACCATCTGTGAATAGTGAGAGTTTGGTTTCTTCCATTTTTTTCTGGATGCCCTTAATGTCTTTTTCTTGCCTAACCGCTGTTGCAAGTGCTTCCAGTACTCTACTGAACAGAAGTGGTGAGAGTGGGCAGCCTTTTCTCATCCCTGATCTTAGAGGAAAGGCTCTTAGTTTTTCCCCATCGAGGATGATGCTTATCATAGGCTTGTAGTAGATGGTTTTGACTACACTGAGGAAAGGTCCTTCTATATCCATTTTGGCAAGAGTTTTCATCATAAACTGGTGCTGGATCTTGTCAGATGCTTTTTCTGCATCGATTGATATGATCATTTGGTTTTTAATTTTTCTTTTGTTGATATGATGGATTACATTGATTGATTTCCGAATGCTAAAGTATCCTTGCATCCCCTGGATGAATCCCTATTGGTCGTTATGTATAATCTTTTTGATGAGTTGTTGGATTTTATTTGCTAATATTATGTTGAGGATATTGACATCCGTGTTCATCAGGAATATCAGCCTGTAATTTTCTTTTTTGTGGTGTCTTTATTTGCTTTTGTTGTTAGGGAGATAATGTGCCTCATAGAAGCTGTTTGGGAGTGTTTCTGTTTCTTCAATTTCCTGGAAAAGATTGAGAAGAATTTTTTTAGCTCCTCTTTAAATGTTTGGAAAAATTCACTAGTGAATCCATCTGGAATTTGGCTTTTATTTTTGGAAAGATTTTTGACTAAAGTTTCAATTTCCTTGATATTAGTAGGTCTATTCAGGTATTCTAGATCTTCTTGATTCAGCCTTCGGAGATTATAAGAATCCAGGAATTTATTCTGTTCTTCTACGTTCTCTTGTTTCGTGGCATACAGACTTTCAAAATAGTTTCTGATGATGTTTTGAATTTATTTGGTTTCTGTTATGATGCCCCCTTTTCGTTTCTGATTTGGTTTATTAGAGTTCTATCTATCTTTCTTTGTGATCTTGCTAATGGTTTATCAATCTCATTTATTTCCTTCAAGAACCAGCTCTTGGTTTCATTGATCTTTCGGATTCTTTTATGGGTTTCCATGTCTTTGATTTTTGCTCTAAGTTTTATTATTTCTTTCCTTCTGCCTGTTTTGTGCTCCTTTTTTTGGTCCTTTTATAAGATCTTGAGCTGTGAAGACAAGTTATTTATGTAGGCTCTGTCTTCCTTCCTGAGAAATGCTTGCAGAGCTATAAATTTCCCCTTAACACTGCTTTAGTTGTGTCCCATAAATTTTGGTAAGTCGCATCTTCATTCCCGTTTGTTTCTAGGTACCTTTTGATTTCTTCCTTGATATCCTTCCAGACCCACTCGTTATACAACATTGATTGTTTAATTTCCAGGTGTTTTATTTGGTTCTTTGCATCTGTGCATGATTTACTTCTATCTTCAGTGCATCATGGTCTGAAAAGATCATTGATACAGTGTCTATCTTCCTGATCCTGTTGAGGTATGTTTTGGGACCCAGCACTTGATCTATTTTGGAAAATGTTCCGTGTGCACTGGAAAATAATGCGTCTTCTTTTTTTGGATGTAAAGCCATGCATAAATCTATTATATACATTACATACATATATAGTTATCTCTCTTCTATTTCTTCCTTCAAGGCTAGTGTTTCCTTGCTGTTTTAATCTTGTTGATCTATGCAGGGGTTATAAAGTGGTGTTGAAGTCCCCAACTACTATTGTGTTGCTAGCAATGTTCTCCTTAAAATCTGTTAGCAGTTATTTTAATTATTTTGCTGGTCTCTCGTTTGGTGCCTATATGTATAGGAGTGCGATTTCTTCCTGCTGAACATATCCCTTGATTAATAAAAAATGGCCTTCGCTGTACATTATAATCTTTTTCAACTTGAAATCTATGTTGTCCGATACTAGTAAGGCCACCCCAGCTTTTCTGAGGGAGTATTTGCTGCAGGATTGTTTTCCATCCTTCAACTTTAAGTCTGTGTTTGCTCTGATGCTTCCGATGTGTTTCTTGTAGGCATCAGAATGTTGGGTTCAGTTTCTGGACCATTTTACCACTGTGTCTCCTAATTGGTGCAGTGAGACCATTGACATTGAGAGAGATTATTGTAATGGGGTTTTGTGTCATCTTTCTGTGAGGTTTGTTGTGTTTGTAGGAGTTTTTCTTGTCTTACAGTATTCCCTTTAGTCCTTTTAAGTTTGGTTTTGTGTCTATAAAATTCCTGACCTATTGTTTATCCATAAAATAGTGTATTGTTCCTTCGAGTTTGAGTGAGGATTTGGCCGCATAAAGTATTCTAGGTGAAGCGTTCATTTCATTGAGTATTTTTTCTATATCCCAGCATTGTCTTCGGGCTTTGAGTATTTCTCTGTTAGGTCTGCTGTAGATCTCAGGGGTGCTCCTTTGTATGTGATTTTCTTCTTTGACCTTGCTGCTTGCAGTATTGTGTCTCTGCCCGTGATATCCATCATTCTAACTATGCACCTTGAACACTTTTTATTAGGATGTCTTTTAGCTGGCACCCTTCGGGCTCCTTGGATCTGATGCTTGCATTTTCCAGCTCTGGGAACTTTTCAGCAATGATTTCTTTGACTGTGGCTTTTCCATTGGGGTTGCCTCCCGTCATTCTGGTACTCCAATAATTCTAATGTTGTTTGTTCCTTCTGTCATCATTTCCCAGGTCCCTGATTCACCCTAGACCTATTCTGAGGTCTTTCTCCATTGTTTGTTTTTGCCTGTAAGCTTCCTGCAGCTCATCTTCAAGCTCACTGATTCTGTCTTCAGCTGTACCCATTCTACTGTAGCCATTCTAGAATTCAAAACTCAGGGCACCCACTGAGTATTTTTTATTTCATCTACCAAATCCTTTATTTGTGACACTTCTGTGTATAGGTTACTAATTTCTGCTCTCATTTCTTCCTGTATTTTCTTGTCTTTCCATTCCACTGCTTCTTTGAGTTCATTGAACAACTTCAGCGCTTCATCTCTGAATTCTTTGTCGGAGAGGTCTTATTTGTGGATACCGCCTATTGAGGCTTCTGGACTCCTTTCTTCATCCTCTCCTCGTGGTGGGGATTTGCACTGTTGCTTCATGATGTTGTGGTTGTATGGAGGTGCTCCTTCCACTTCACTATCACTATTCCCTCTTGTGTTGAGAAAGGATTCTGGACGAGTTTGGTCGATGGCAGTCACCTTTTTTCTAAGAGGAAAGAGTACATCTTTCCTCTTAGGTGTTCCTCTGTAACTTATATGAGGTCTCTAGTGAAGCTTACAGAGGATATGATCTTTGTACAGCTTCTTGTGTTAACCAGTATTTTGGTAAAATTGAAATAGACTAATGGACTATTGGCCTATTCTGTTTTTAGGTAGCTAGGATGTTCCTTACAGAATTGGGTGATAAAGATTGACATGTGACTCCAGATTGCTGGGAAAGCGGAAACTAACTGTGGCTGAGGCCACACACACTACTGCGGAGTCCATGCCCCTGTTGCGCAGGCCACAACCCTGTCATACTATAGTTGGGGTGCAAGCTGTGGAGTTCCCCTACCTCCCACAGGGAGCAAAGTCAGGGCGCTGGAGGATGGTGCGCACAGGTGGGCAGGATGCCGGCCTGGGAAGCAGGGGCTGATAGGGCTCCATGTTTGAGAACATGGTTGCAGGGACAGTGGCCGGGGTCCTTCACCAACCTGGCGCAGGGAGCAAAGTCACGGTGCTGGAGCACAGCGCTTACCAGCAGGCGTGATGGCGGCTAAGGAGGGTGCAGGATTATTTATTTAAAATAAATATGAAAAAAGATTTATAGTAAAACAAAAGATGAAAACCACAAAGAGTGTAACTTTTTGGTAAGGAAAGTTATATTGTTACACTTTTTGTTTGTTTTGGGAAATACCTGGCAGTTCTGAGGGCTTACACCTGGCTCTTTGCTCAAGGAAACCTCCTATCTGGACTTGGGAGGTCATATATGTATCTGGACATCAAACCCTGATAGGCCATGTGCAAAGCAAATATCCTACCTATTGTACTATCTTTCCCATTTTCACACAACACATTTGGAAGTGTATTAAATAACTGGGTATTAGGTAGCATGTAAATAGTATTTAATTTTCTTTTGCTGGAGCAATAGCACAGCGGTAGGGCACTTGCCTTGCATGCGACTGACCCAGGTTTGATTCCTCTGCCCCTAGCAGAGAGCCTGGCAAGCTACTGAGAGTGTCTTGCCCACATGGAAGAGCCTGTAAAGCTCCCCCTGGCGTATTCGATATGACAAAAACAGTAACAAAAAGTCTCACAATGGAGATGTTACTGGTGCCCTCTCAAGCAAATCGATGAGCAATGGGATTGCTTTTTTAAATTTTATTGAATCACCATATGGCTGGAGTGATAGCACAGTGGTAGGGCGTTCACCTTTCACGTGGCCGACCTGTGTTCGATTCCTCCGCCCCTCTCGGAGAGCCTGGCAAGCTACTGAGAGTATCGCGCCCACACGGTAGAGCCTGGCAAGATACCTGTGGCGTATTTGTTATGCCAAAAATGGTAACAAGTATCACAATGAAAGAAGTTACTGGTGCCCGCTCGAACAAATCGATGAGCAACGGAATGACAGTGACAGTTGAATAACGGTGAGATACAGTTACAAGCTTTCATGCTTCAGTTACAATCATACAATGATCAAACACCCATCCCTCCAGGAGTCACATTCCCCACCACCAATCTCCCCAGTATAAACCCCCTGTCCGACCCTCCCCCTGCCTCCATGCTAGACAATTTCTCCCATATGTTCTCTCTACTTTAGGTCATTATGGTTTGCAATACAGATATTGAGAGGTTACCATGTGTGGTCCTTTATTTTCAGCACACATCTCCCATCCTGAACTACCCCTCCAACCATCATTGACTAAGTGGTCCCTTCTCTATTCCAGCTGCCTACTCAGCCCACTGATGAGGCAGACTTCCAACTATGCAGCAATTTTCCTGACACTTCTTTCTACTGACCTTCGGTGTCAGTCTCATGTTATGTTGTTTTATGCCTCACAAATGACTGCAGTCCTTCTATGTCTGTCCATTTCTTTTTGATTTATTTAACTTATCATGATACTCTCCATGTCTATCCAGTTATAAGCAAATTTCATGATTTCATCTCTCCTAACAGCTGCAGACTATTCCACTATGTAGATGTACCAAAGTTTCTTTAACCAGTCATCTGTTCTGGCACACTCAGGTTGTTTCCAGATTTTGACTACTGTGAGCAGTGCTGCAATGATACAGATGTCTGCAATAGGTACAGATGTCATTTTTACTGTGCTTTTTTGCACCCTTGGGATATATTCCCAGAAGTGAAATTGCAGGGTCACATGGAAGCTCTATTTCTAGTTTTTGAAGGAATGCCCATATTGTTTTCCAGAAGGCTGGACCAGTCGGCATTCCACCAACAGTGAAAGAGCATCCCTTTTTCTCCACATCCACGCCAGCACTGGTTTCTTTTGTTCTTTTGAATGTGTGCCAGTCTCTGTGGTGTGAGATGATATCTCATTGTTGTTTTTATTTGCATCTCCTTGATGACTAGGATGTGAAGCATTTTTTCATTTGCCTTTTGGGCATTTGTATTTCTTTTTTGAGGAAGCTATTGTTCTTTTCTACTGAACCCCATTTTTGATGTGGTTGGAGGTTTTTTCTTGTACAGTTCTACTTGTGTCTTGCATATCCTGGATATTAATCTCTTATCAGATGGATATTGGGTAAATTTTCTTTCCCATTCTGTGGGAACTGTACTACAAAGCAGTAGTAATTAAAAACAGCATGGCATTGGGCTAGAAACAGACCTGCAGACCAATGGAACAGAGTTCAGTATTCTGTCACAGACTCTGAAAAATATCATCACTTAATCTTTGACAAAGGAGCAAGAAATGCGAATTGGAACAAGGAAAACCTCTTAAACAAGTAATGCTGGAAAAACTGGATAGCTACATGCAAAAATGAACTCTGATTTCTATCTAATGCCAGGCACAAAAGTCAGATAAAAGTGGATTAAAGAACTCAATATCAGACATGAATCCTTAAGGTACATGGAGGAAAATGTAGGCAGAACCCTACACGACATTAGAGCTGAAATCTCTTTAAGGATGAAACACCACTGACAAAGCAATTGGAAACAAACATAAACAAATGGGACTACATCAAACTAAAAAGTTTCTGCATTTCAAAAGAAACAGTGACTAACTAGTATTTTACAGTGGACAGTGGAAGCCAGGGAGATAGTACAGCTAGTAAAGCACTAACCTTGCATGTTGCTGATCCTATTTGATCCCTGGCACCACAAGTGGTCCTCGGCCCACTTCCAGGAGTGATTCCTGAGCAAAACGCCAGGAGAAAGTCAGAACATCACTAGATTTTGCCCACAACCCCCCTAACAAACAAAGGAAAGTTTTAAAAAGTGGAAGAAGTAATTTTTGAGAGGGGTGAAGTAGGAGGACATGGTATGTTATTGAATCCTGGAATATTAAAAAAGACAAAGATCTGTGTATAAAATGTCCTCATGAAATCAATGAAGAAAACTACCTTTTATTGGGCATCTATTATTTGTCAAGGTTGTAGGAGTTTAACATTCTTGATGTCTGAACTAAAATGAGGGACCAGTTGAAGTCAGCATAAAATTGTAGTGATTACATGAATCAGTTTACTGTCTTTGGATTGCTTTTGTTATAATAACCACTTGGTAGTACTTAGTGATGTCAGTGTAGCATTTATTTGTATCACTGTCACTGTCATCCCATTGCTCATCGATTTGTTCGAGCGGGCACCAGTAATGTTTCTCATTGTGAGACTTATTGTTACTGTTTTTGGCATATCCAATATGCCACGGGTAGCTTTCCAGGCTCTGCCGTGCGGCCGCGATACTCTCGGTAGCTTGCCGGGCTCTCTAAGAGGGGTGGAGGAATCAAACATGGGTCGGCCGTGTGAAAGACAAACGCCCTACTGCTGTGCTATCGCTCCAGCCGCAATGATCTATTTTTATTGAAGAACAGTTTTATGCAACCTTGGAGCTTTTTAAAGAACGTATTTTCTGAATTACTGTGAAGTAGATCCTTACAAAGATGCTCATGATTGGATTTCAGTCATAGAGTATTCAATACGCATTCCTCCATCATTGTACATTTCCCAGTACCAGTGTCCCCAGGTTCCCTTCCATCATCCTCCACCCACCACCATTCTCCTGCTTCTATGGCAGGCACTTTTAGTCTCTCTCTCGGTCTCTCTCTCCTTCTCTCCTTTAGGGAATTGTGATTTGCAATATTGATACTGAAAGTTTATCAAGAATATCCCTTTGCCTACTTTTAACATTCAGTTATTGTCCAGTATGATCATTTTCAGCTACTATAGTCATATTGATCTCTTCTCTATAAAACCTACCCTCAGCCCCCCACACACTTATGATTAGATCCAACCAGTGACCAATCCTCCTAACCCCTGTTTTCTCTGGACATGCATATTAGTCTTCTACTACATATATTTATATAACACAAATGAATGCAAACATTCTATATATGTCCCTCTCCTTCTGACTCATTTCACTCAGAATGATACTCTCCACGTCAATCCATTTATAAGCAAATTTCATGACTTCATTTTTCCTGACAGATGCATAGTATTTCATTACATAGATTTGCCATAGTTTCTTTATCCATTCATCTTTTCTTGGGTACTCAGGTTGTTTCCAGATTCTGACTGTGGTGAAGAGTGCTGCAATGAACATAGGAATGCAGATGGTGTATCTGCTCTGTGTTTTTGGGCCTCCAGAGTATATTCCCAAAAGTGGTATTGCTGTGTGAATTGGGATATCAATTTTTACTTTTTTGAGAAACGTCTGTATTGTTTTCAAAAAAGACTGGACCTGTCAGCATTCCTACCAACAATGAAGGAGTGTCCCTTTCTTCCCACAACCGTGACAACACTGGTTGTTTTTATACTTGTGGATGTGTGACAGTCTTTTTGGTGTGAAATGATATCTCATTGTTGTTTTGCTCTGCATCTCTCTTAGGGTTAGTGATGAAGACTATTTGTTCATGTGTCTTTTGGCCATTCGAATTTCTTCTTATAGAAAGTTTCTGTTCATTTCATCGCCCCATTTTCTGATGGGATTGGATGATTTTTCTTGTAGAGTTCAACCAGTGCCTTATATATCTTTGATATTAACTCCTTATCAGAATGGTATTGGTTAATATCCTTTCCCATTCTGTAGCCTGTCTTTGTATCCTGGTACTGTTTCTTTTGAGGTGCAGAAACTTATTAGTTTAATGTAGTCCTATTTGTTTATCTTTACTTTTACTTTCTTGGTCAGAAGAATTTCATCTTTGAAGACACCATTAGATGCAATATCGTGGAGGGATTTTATGACCTTTTCTTCAATGTACCTTATTGGTTCTGACCTGAAGTTGAGGTCTTTAATCCATTTTGATCTGACTTTTGTGCATGGTGTTAGGTAGAGGTCAGAGCCCGTTTTTTTTTGCATTTAGCTATCCATTTTTTCCAGCACCACTAGGAAAAGAGGCTTTCCTTGCTCCACTTCATATTTCTTGCTTCCTTATCAAATATTAAATAATCATATATTTGAAGGTGTGTGTAATGATATTCAACTCTAATTCATTGGTCCACGGATCTGTCTTCATCCCAATACCATATTATTTTAATTATTACCACTTTGTACTACAGTTTCAAGTTGGGGAAGGTGATGCCTCCCATCTCTTCCCCCAAGAATTGCTTTAGCTATTTGTTGGGGCTTATTGTTCCATAGGAGTTTCAGGAGTGTTTGATTAATCTTTTTTTTTTAATTTTTTTATTGAATCACCAAGTGGAGGGTTACAAAGTTCTCAGGATTATGTCAGTTATACAATATTCAAACACCCTTCCCTTCACCAGTGCCCATCTTCCATCACCAACCCCCCCAGTATATCTGCCGCCCCCTCCCACCTCCCTAGTCCCCACCCTTGTACGTGATAAGTTTCACTTCATTTACGCTTATCTCGATTACATTCCATGTTTCAACACACAACTCACTACCGTTGCTGGGGTTTCCCCCCAAAAAGAAAAAGACAGTCCTATTGCCAATGAGGCATTTGATAGTTCTCCATTGCTAAGAATATAGAGATATTAAGTCCCGCTGTTTGTTACATAACTTTTCTTTTTCCCCCTTGCCCCGCGCCACCGAGTTCACGCCTGTTTAGTAATCGCCACGCTGTCTGACAAAGGGAAAAAAACCGAAGAGGATGGTTATTTCCCATCATCAGCCGGCATGGGGCTCTGGCTTAGTTGATAGTCTAGTAGAGTGTCTGCAAGCAGTTTCTGGAACCAAAGGTCTTGCGCTGATATCGGCTCCGGCTCGAGATACCACCAGCGTCCCGCTGGTCCACGTACCTAATTTTTCCCCTTATTTCCCATTCCCACGCCACCAGGTCTGTTTGCTTAATGGACATCACACTATGTTTGACACCACGCCACGTTTCTTCCCGAGAAAAAAGGATATTTCTTCTCAGCCAGCGTGGGGATATAGCTTAGTTCAGTCTAGAGAGATGGCTACCATTTTGATTGCCTTCAATATTTCAACAAAATACTTACTATTCTTGTTAGGATCACCCACAAAAGTCCGACCCATTAAGAAGGAACCATTACATATTGCTGATACTAAGATGACATTAGGTCGCGGTTTTGGGTTTCTGTCTAAAGTCCAGGGAAAAAGTTGAAGGAGAGAGAGAGAGATTTCCGCACGGGGGACCTGGCGGAAACTCTCAAGTCACATACTGCAGGTTGCTGGTGGGCTGCCGGTGTCCAAAGCAGCTCCCTCCTCTTCGTCAGTCATTCTGGGGGTGCGGGCGCGGAGAAATGGGAAAGCCCACGTGGCTGCACTCTCTTTAAGTGTCCGATGTGGGCGGAGACCGGTACTTCCCCGCCCTCGATCCCCCGCCAGCCGCGCCGCGCATTTGGGTGCGTCTCTCCATTTTGTGCTCAGAGAAGTGGGGTAGATGCTGTGCTGTGCCCAGGAGAAGTTGAGGGAAAGAGAGAGAGATTAAAGAAAAAAAAAAGAAAAACGCCGGGCCCCCACACGGGGGACCTGGCGGAAACTCTCAAGTCACATACTGCAGGTTGCTGGTGGGCTGCTGGTGTCCAAAGCAGCTCCCTCCTCTTCGTCAGTCATTCTGGGGGTGCGGGCGCGGAGAAATGGGCTGATTAATCTTTGAAAAATGTCTTGGGGACATTTATAAGGATTGCATTGAATCTGTATAAAGTTTTGGGGGGTATTGCCATTTTGACAATGTTAATTCTCCCAAACCATGAGCAGGAGACATGTTTTCATTTTCTCTTGTCCTCTTTTTTTCCTTGAAGAAGGGTTTTCTAGTTTTCTTCATACAAATCCTCTACCTCTTTAGTTAAGCTGATAACGAGGTACTTGATTTTCTGTGGCATAATTGTGAAGCGAATTATTATTTCATATCATTTTCTTCTCTTTTATTACTTGCACATAGGAAAGTCATGATCTTGTGGGTATTGATTTTGTAGCTTGAGACTTTACTATACAAATCTGTTGTTTCTAGGAGTTTCTTGGGGTCTCTAAGGGATCGCTTTAGGGATCTCTAAGTATAGTATTATGTCATCTGCAAATAATGAGAGCTTGATTTCTTCCTTTTGTATCTGGATGTGCTTAATATCTTTTTCTTCCCTAACTGCTATGGCAAGTACTTCCAGTACTATATTGAATAGAAGTCGCAAGAGGGGACATGGTTGTCTTGTCCCTGATCTTATAGGGAAGGCTTTTAGGTTTTCCCCACTGAGAATAATGCATGGAATGGTCTTGTGATAGATGGCTTTGACTATATTGAGGTAAGTTCCTTAAATTCCCACTTAAAAATTTTTATTAGTGAATCACCGTGAGGTACAGTTACAAACTTATGAACTTTTGTATTTGCATTTCAGTCATACAGTGATCATTTACCCATCCCTCCATCAGTGCCTATTCTACTCAACCAATGTTCCCAGTATCCCTCCCACAACCCCCATCAACCCCCCACTACCCCACCCTGAATCTGTAGCAGGGGATTCCCTTTTATTCTCTCTCCTTTTGGGTGTTGTAGTTTGCAATAGAGGTATTGAGTGGCCATCATGTTGGTCTGCTTTCGGCACGCATCTTTCAACCCTAATGGGTCCTCCCAAACATCCTCTAGTTGGTGTTCTCTTATCTATCTCAGTTGCTTTTCCCACCAGCATGTGAGACCGTTTCCAATCTGTGGAGCAGACCGCCTGGAACTTCTCTCTACTACTGTTGGGTGTTAGATTCCACTCTGTTACTTTATATTCCACAGATGAGTGTGATATTTCTATGTCTGTCTTCCTCTTTCTGGCTTATTTCACTTAACATGATACTTTCCGTTTTGATCCACTTATATGAAAATTTCATGACTTCATCTTTTCTTTCTATGTTTTTTTAATAAATTTTTTATTTTTAATTAATGAATCACCATGAGGGTACAGTTACGGATTTATACACATCTGTGCTTATGCTTCCCCCATACAAAGTTCGGGAAGCCATCCCTTCACCAGTGCCCATACTCCACCACCAGTAAACCCAGCATCCCTCCCATCCTCCCCAATCCCATCTTCCCCCACCCCACCCTGTCACTGTGGCAGGGCATTCCCTTCTGTTTTCTCCCTCTAATTAGCTATTGTGGTTTGCAATAAAGGTGTTGAGTGGCCACTGTTCTCAGTCTCTAGCCCTCATTCAGCCCGCAACTCCCTTCTCCCACATGGCCTTCGACTACATTATAGTTGGTGATCCCTTCTCTGAGTTGCCCTTTCCCCAGAATGTGAGGCCAGCCTCCTAGCCATGGAGTCCACCTCCTGGTAGTTGTTTCTACAATTCTTGGGTGTTAGTCTCCCACTGTGTTATTCTATATGTCATAGATGAGTGCAATCTTTCTATGTCTGTCTCTCTCTTTCTGACTCATTTCACTCAGCATGAAACTTTTCATGCCGATCCACTTAAATAAAAAATTTGTGACCTCCTTTTTTCTAACAGCTGCATAGTATTCCATTGTATAGATGTACCAAAGTTTCCTCAACCAGTCATCCGTTCTAGGGCATTCGGGTTTTTTCCAGATTCTGGCTATTGTAAACAGTGCTGCTATGAACATACATGTGCATATGCCATTTCGATTATACTTTTTTGCCTCTCTGGGATATATTCCCAGCAGTGGTATTGCTGGGTCAAATGGGAGCTCAATTTCTAATTTTTTGAGAATCATCCATATTGTTTTCCAGAAGGGCTGAACCAGTCGGCATTCCCACCAGCAGTGTAGAAGGGTCCCTTTCTCCCCACATCCTCTCCAACAGCGGTTGCTTTTGTTCTTTTGGATGTGCGCTAGTCTCTGTGGTGTGAGGTGGTATCTTGTGGTTGTTTTGATCTGCATCTCTCTGATGATTAGTGATGTAGAGCACTTTTTCATGTGCCTTTTGGCCATTCGTATTTCTTCTTTGGTAAAGTTTCTGTTCATTTCTTCGCCCCATTTTTTGATGGGGTTGGATGTTTTCTTCTTGTAGAGTTCAACCAGTGCTTTATATACCATTGATATCAACCCCTTATCTGATGGGTATTGTGTAAATATCCTTTCCCATTCTGTGGATAGTCTTTGTATTCTGGTCACTGTATCTTTTGCGGTGCAGAAGCTTTTTAGTTTAATGTAGTCCCATTTGTTGATCTCTGTTTTTACTAGATTGCTTAGTTCTGTGTCACCTTTGAAGATACCTTTATCTTCAATATCGTGGAGGGTTTCGCCGACCTTGTCTTCAATGTACCTTATGGTTTGTGGTCTAATGTTGAGGTCTTTAATCCATTTTGATCTGACTTTTGTGCATGGTGTCAGGTCAAGGTCTAAACCCATTTTTTTGCATGTGGTTGTCCAGTTGTGCCAGCACCATTTGTTAAAGAGGCTTTCCTTGCTCCACTTCACATCTCTTGCTCCCTTATCAAAGATTAGATGATCATACATTTGGGGTTGTGTGTAGGGATATTCCACCCTGTTCCATTGGTCTACGGCTCTGCCTTTGTTCCAGTACCATGCTGTTTTAATTGTTACTGCTTTGTAGTAAAGATTGAGGTTGGGGAGGGTGATGCCTCCCATCGTCTTTTTCCCAAGAATTGTTTTAGCTATCCTTGGACGTTTGTTGTTCCATATGAATTTTAAGATTGCTTGATCCATTTCTTTGAAGAATGTCATGGGTATACTTATAGGGATCGCGTTGAATCTGTATAATGCTTTGGGGAGTATTGCCATTTTGACAACATTGATTCTCCCTATCCACGAGCAGGGTATATGTTTCCATTTCCTCATGTCCTCTTTGATTTCATGGAGTAGCGTTTTGTAGTTTTCATTGTAGAGGTCTTTTACTTCCTTGGTTAAGCTGATTCAGAGGTACTTGATTTTCTGGGGCACGATTGTGAATGGGATTGCTTTTTTTATGTCCCTTTCCTCTGCCTCATTGTTTGCATATATGAAGGCCATGGATTTTTGGGTATTGATTTTGTAGCCTGCAACTTTACTGTATAAGTCTATTGTTTCTAAGAGTTACTTAGTAGAGGTTTTAGGCTTCTCTAGACATAGTATCATATCATCTGCAAATAGTGAGAGTTTGATTTCTTCCTTTCCTATCTGGATGCCCTTAATCTCTTTTTCTTGTCTAATAGCTATCGCAAGTACTTCCAGTACTATATTGAAGAGGAGTGGTGAGAGTGGGCATCCTTGTCTTGTGCCTGATCTCAGAGGAAAGGCCCTTAGTTTTTCCCCGTTGAGGATAATGCTTGCCGTAGGCTTGTGATAGATGGCTTCGACTATCTTGAGGAAAGTTCCTCCAAACCCCATTTTGGCGAGGGTTTTCATCATGAAAGGATGTTGGATCTTGTCAAATGCTTTCTCTGCATCTATTGATATGATCGTATGGTTTTTATCTTTGCTTTTATTGATATGGTGGATTATGTTGATTGATTTCCGAATGTTAAACCATCCTTGCATCCCCGGGATGAATCCCACTTGGTCGTGATGTATGATCTTTTTGATGAGTTGTTGGATCTTATTTGCCAGTATTTTGTTGAGGATCTTCGCATCGGTGTTCATCAGGGAAATTGGTCTGTAATTTTCTTTCTTAGTGGTGTCTTTGTTTGCTTTTGGTATTAGGGAGATGTGTGCTTCATAGAAACTGTTTGGGAGATTTCCTGTTTTTTCAATTTCCTGGAAAAGTTTGAGGAAAACAGGCAGCAGGTCTTCTTTAAATGTTTGGAAGAATTCGCCAGTGAAACCATCTGGGCCTGGGCTTTTGTTTTTGGGGAGGTTTTTGATCACAGTTTCAATTTCCTTAACATCGATGGGTCTATTCAGGTATTCCAAGTCTTCTTTGTTCAGTCTTGAGAGATTGTAGGAATCGAGGAATCCATCCATTTCTTTTAGGTTCTCCTGTTTTGTGGCATATAGACTTTCGAAGTAGTCTCTAATGATCTTTTGAATCTCACTGGTTTCTGTTATGATGTCCCCCTTTTCATTTCTAATTCGATTTATTAGGGTTCTTTCTCTTTCTTTATTTGTGAGTCTTGCTAGCGGTTTATCAATCTTGTTTATTTTCTCGAAGAACCAGCTCTTTGTTTCATTGATATTTCGGATTGTCTTTTTGGTTTCCATGTCATTAATTTCTGCTCTAATTTTTATTATTTCTTTCCTTCGATCTGGTTTGGGTTCCTTTTTCTGGTCCTTTTCTAAGGTCTTGAGTCGTGAAGTCAGGCTGTGTATGTGGGCCCTTTCTTCCTTCCTGAGGAATGCTTGGAGAGCTATAAATTTTCCCCTTAACACGGCTTTAGCTGCGTCCCATAGGTTTTGGCAGCTCATGTCTTCATTCTCATTTGTTTCTAAGTATTTTTTGATTTCTTCCTTGATTTCCTTCCTGACCCACTCATTGTTCAACATTGAATTGTTTAATTTCCAAGTGTTTGACTTGATTCTCCGTGTCAGTGAGTGGTTAGCTTCTATCTTCAGCGCATCGTGGTCTGAAAAGATGGTTGATACAATTTCTATTTTTCCGATTTTATTGAGGTATGTTCTGGGGCCCAGTACATGATCTATTTTAGAAAATGTTCCGTGTGCACTGGAAAAGAATGTGTATTCTTTCTTTGGGGGGTGTAAGGCCCTGTATAGGTCTATTAGGCCTCTCTCTTCAATTTCTTCTTTCAGAGTCAGTGTTTCCTTGTTGAGTTTTGTTCTTGTCGATCTATCTAGAGGCGATAAGGCCATATTGAAGTCTCCGACTACTATTGTGCTGTTAGTGATGTCCTCTTTGAAGTCTGCTAGGAGTTGTTTTAAATATTTAGCTGGTCGCTCATTAGGTGCATATATGTTTAAGAAGAGTGTGATTTGTTCCTGTTGTACATATCCCTTGATAAACAAAAAATGACCTTCGCTGTCCCTTTTAATCTTTTTCAACCTGAAATCTATGTTGTCGGATATTAGGATGGCCACTCCAGTTTTTTTATGGGGGTTGTTTGCTTGCAGGATTGTTTTCCATCCTTTGACTTTGAGTCTATGTTTACTCTGTTTGTTCAGGTGTGTTTCTTGCAGGCAGCAGAATGTTGGGTTTAATTTCTGGATCCATTTTGCCACTCTGTGTCTCTTTATGGGTGCATTTAGGCCGTTGACATTGAGAGAGATTATTGTGATAGGATTTTGTGTCATATTTCTGTGGTATTTGTTGTTTTTATGTGGCTCCACCTTGTCTTACAATAGCCCCTCTAGACCTTCTTTCAAGTTTGATTTTGAGTCTATGAAGGACCTGAGCTGTTGTTTATCCGAGAAGTAGTGTATGGTTCCTTCGAGTTTGAGTGAGAGTTTAGCCGGATAAAGTATTCTTGGTGAGGCATTCATTTCGTTGAGTCTTTTCACTATGTCCCACCATTGTCTTCGGGCTCGGAGGGTTTCCTCTGACAGGTCTGCTGTAAATCTGAGGGGTGCTCCTTTGTATGTAATTTCCTTCTTTGACCTTGCTGCTTGCAGATTTGTGTCTCTATCCATAGCATCCGTCATTCTGACTATGATATGCGTTGGAGTCTTTTTATTCGGGTCTCTTTTTGCTGGTACTCTTCGGACTCCTTGTATCTGGATGCCTGCCTTCTCCAGCTCTGGGAATTTCTTAGCAATGATGTCTTTGACTGTGTTTTTTTCATTGGGGTTACTTCCCTGTGGTTCTGGTACTCCAATGATTCTTATGTTGTTCCTCTTGAAGTCATCCCCCAGGGCTCTGATTCGCTCTATAGCCATTTTGAGGTCTTTGGCCATGATTTGTTGTTGTCTATAAGCTTTCTGCAGCTCATCTTCCAGGTCGCTGATTCTTCAGCTGTAGTCATTCTACTGTTAAGGGCATCTAGAGAGATTTTTAATTCGTCTACCGATTCCTTTATTTGTGTGACTTCCGTTCGTAGGTTTGAGATTTCTGTTCTCATTTCTTCCTGTATTTTCTTGGTGGACCGTTCCAGTGCTTCATTCATCTCCTCCCTTAGTTTATTGGATGTCTGTTCCATGGTTGCTTGGAGTATGTCGACTCTCCTACAGATCTCCTCTCTAAATTGTTTATCTGAGAGGTCATAGATGTGAGTAGCCCCCATTGATGTTTCTGGAATTTTTTCTTCTCCCTCTCTTGGTGGGGGGGATTTTCGCTGCTTCTTCATATTGTTGCGGAAGTATAGAGTTGGAGCTTTGTAGTTATTTATTCCTTTTTCTTCTTTTGGAAAGAAGGTTTTCTGATCGTGCTAAACTTCCCTTATTCACTGACAGCTTTTATAGTGTCAGACTAAGCTAATGGCTATTTTGCGTGTTTGAGATCGCAAAAGTGAATTTTCAAAAAAATACAAGTACCGATTGAGCTAAGGTAACAAAGAATAACTGCGGCCGCGTTAGCGTTGGCCGCTCTGAGATGAGGCCACGCCGACTTTTAGACCACGCCCACTAACATACGGGACACGCCCCCAGTGTCTTCCTGCGAGGGAGGGCCGCAGTTAGGGGGCCAGGTGAGGAGCCGGGGCGCGGAGGACACGGGATGGGCGGCTGGAGGGTCTCGGGGAGTCCAGGCGGTGGGAAGCGGGGTCGGGAGGGCGTGGCCGAGGGTCTGGTACGGTACCTGCGAGGGCGGGCCACAGTTAGGGGGCCAGGTGAGGAGCCGGGGCGCAGAGGACATGGGCTGGGGCGGCTGGAGGATCTCGGGGAGTCCAGGCGGTGGGAAGCTGGCTGACTTCATCTTTTCTAACAGCTGCATTGTATTCCATTGTGTAGATGTACCAAAGTTTCCTTAACCAGTCATCTGTTTTGCGGCACTCCAGTTTTTTCCCAGACTTTGGCTAATGTAAAAAGTGCAGCAATGAACATACAAATGCAGATGTCATTTCAACTATACTTTTTAGCCTGAAGGTATATATTACCAAGAGTGGTATTGTTAGGTCAAATGGGATGTCAACTTCTAATTTTTTGAGAACCGTCCATGTTGTTTTCCAATAGGGTTAAACCAGTCAGCATTCCCACCAGCAGTGAAGTTGAGTCCCTTTCTCCCCACATCCGTGCCAACACCGGTTTCTGTTGCTTTTGTTCTTTTGGATGTGGGTTAGTCTCTCTGTGGTGCGAAATGATACTTCATTGTTGTTTTAATCTGCATCTCCCTGATGATTAGTGATGGAGAGCATTTTCTCATGTGTTTTTAGCCATTCGGATTTCTTCTTTGAGAAAATTACTATTCATTTCTACTCCCCCCATTTTCTGATGGGATTGGATGAATTCTTCTTGTAGAGTTCAACCCGTCCCTTGTATATCCTTGACATCAACCCCTTATCAGATGAGTATTGGGTGAATATCCTTTCCCATTCTGTAGACTGTCTTTGTATTCTGGTCACTGTTTCTTTTGAGATGCAGAACCTTCGTAGTTAAAGATAGTCCCATCTGTTTTTCTCTGTTTTCACTTGCTTGGCCAGTGGCATGTCATCTTTGAAAATACCTTTAGCTTCAATGTCGTGGAGGGTTTTGACAATCTTGTCTTCCATGTACCTTATGGATTCTGGTCTGATGTGTAATCCACTTTGATGTGATTTTTGTATATGGTGTTAGGTAGAGATCCGAGCCCATTTTTTGTATGTAGCTGTCCAGTTTTGCCAGCACCATTTGTTGAAGAGACTTGCCTTGTTCCACTTCATATTTCTTGCTCCCTTATTAAAGATTAGATGATCATATATTTGAGGGTGTGTGTCAGGTTATCCAACCCTGTTCCATTGGTCTGCGGCTCTGCCTTTGTTCCAGCACCATGCTGTTTTAATTATTACCACTTTGTAAGTAGAGATTGAGGTTGGGGAGGGTGATTCCTTCCATATTCTTTTTTCCAAGAGTTTCTTTAGCAATTTGTGGGGGATTATTGTTCCAAATGAATCTCAGGAATGTTTGCTCCATTTCTTTGAAGAATGTCATGGATATCCTTATGGGGATTGCATTGAATGTGTACAATGCTTTGGGGAGTATTGCTATTTTGACAATGTTAATTCTCTGAATCCATGAGCAGGGGTTGTCTTTCCATTTCCTCATGTTCTCTTTTATTTATTGAAGTAGCTTTCTGTAGTTTCTTTGTACATGTCCTCTACCTCTTTAGTTAGGCTGATTCCAAGCTACTTGATTTTCTGAGGCATGATTATGAACAGGATTTCTTTTGTCATGTCACTTTCTTCTCTCTCATTATTTGCGTATAGAAAAGTCATGAATTTTTGGGCATTGATTTTATAGCCTGCAACTTTACTATACAAATTTATTGTTTCTAGGACTTTCATGGTAGAGGTTTTACGGTTCTCTAAGTATGGTATCATACCATTTGCAAATAGTGAGAGCTTGATTTCTTCATTTCCTACCTAGATGCACTTAATATCTTTTTCTTGCTTAACTGCTATTGCAAGAACCTCCTGTATTATATTGAATAGAAATGGAGAGAGTTGTCATCCTTGTATCGTTCCTTATCTTAGAGGGAATGCTCTTAGTTTTTCCCTACTTATGATGATGCTTGCCATAGGCTTGTAGTATATGGCTTTGCCTATATTGAGGAAAGTCCCTTCTGTATCTATTTGGTGAAACTTTTCATTATAAACGGGTGCTGGATCTTGTCAATGCTTTTTCTGCATCTATTGATATGTTCATATGGTTCTTATCTTTTCTTTTGTAGATATGATGGATTATGTCGATTGATTTACGAATGGTAAACCATTTTTGCATTCCAAGGATGAATCCCACTTGGTAGTGGTGTATGATCTTTTTGATGTGTTGTTGAATTCTCTCTGCTAATAGTTTGTTGAGAATCTTTACATTCGTGTTCATCAGGGATATTGGCCTGTAGTTTTCTTTTTTTTGTGCTGTCTTTATTTGCTTTGGGTATTAGGGAGAATTGAGCCTTATAGAAACTGTTTCGGAGGGTTTCTGTTTCTCCAATTTCTAGAAAAGCTTGAGAAGAACTGTCAATATGCAATATGTCCTCTTTAAATGTTTGGAAGAATTCTCTAGTGAATTAATCTGGACCTGGGCTTTTGTTTTTGAGAAGGATTTTGATTCCAGTTTCAATTTCCTAGATATTAATAGGCTATTTAGGTATACCAGGTCTTCTTGATTCAGCCTTGGGAGATTATCGGAAACCAGGAATTTATGCATTTCTTCTAGGTTCTCTTGTTTTGTGGCATACAGAATTTCAAAGTAGTCTCTGATGATCTTTTGAATTTCTTTGGTTTCTGTTGTGATATCCCCAGTTTCATTTCTGATTTGGTTTATCAGGGTGCTCTCTCTTTCTTTGTGAGTCTTGTTAGTGGTTTATTAATCTTGTTTGTTTTCTCCAAGAACCAGCTCTTGGTTTCATTGATTTTTCCGATTTTTTTTGTTTTCTTGTCGTTAATATCTGCTCTAAGTTTTGTTATCTCTTTCTTTCTGCCTGGTTTGGGCTACTTTTGTTGGTCCTTTTCTAAAATCTTGAGCTTTGAACTCAAGTTATCTATTTAGGCTCTTTCTTCCTTCCAGAGAAATGCTTGCAGGGCTATACATTTTCCCCTCAATATGGCTTTAGCTGAATCTCACAGTTTCTGGAGCTCGTGACTTCATTCTCATTTGTTTCCATGTTCCTTTTGATTTCTTCCTTGATTTCATTCCTGACCAACTCATTGTTTAACATTGAGTTGTTTAATTTCCAGGTGTTTGATTTGGTTTTCTGTGTCTGTGCATGATTAACTTCTGTCTTCAGTGCATCATGGTCTGAAAAGATAGCTGATACAATGTCTATCTTCCTGATTCTTTTGAGATATGTTCTGTGGCCCAGCATATGGTCTATTCTGGAAAATATTCCATGTGCACTGGATAAGAATGTGTATTTTCTTTTGGGATACAAAGTCCTGTGTGGATCTACTAGCCATCTCTCTTCTATTTCTTCCTTCAAAGCCAGTATTTCCTTGGTGAGTTTTAATCCTCTTGATCTATCCAGAGGTCATAGGGCGGTGTTGAAGCCTCCAAGTACTATTGTGTTGCTCGCAATGTCCTTGTTAAGGTCTGTTAGCAGTTGTTTAGGTAGTTAGCTAGTCCCTGATTGGGTGCGTACACGTTTAGGAGTGTGATTTCTTCTGCTATACATATCCCTTGATTAATAAAAAATTGCCTTCACTGCCACTTCTAATCTTTTTTTAACCTGAAGTCTATGTTGTCTGATACTAGTAAGGTCACCCCAGCTATTTTCAGGGAGTTATTTGCTTGCAGGATTGTTTTTCATCCTTCGACATTGAGTCTGTGTTTGTTCTGACTGTTCAGATGTGTTTCTTGTATGCAGCAGAATGTTGGGTTCAGTCTCTGAATCCATTTTGCCACTCTGTGCCTCTTAATTGGTGAATTTAGACCATTGAAATTGAGAGAGATTATTGTCATGGGGTTTTGTGCCATCTTTCTGTAAGGGTTTGTTGTGCTTGTAGGTGTTTTCTTGTCTTACAATAGCCTCTGTAATCCTTGTTTTAGGTTTGGTTTTGAGTCTACGAAGTTCCTGAGCTGTTGTTTATCCACAAAATAGCGTATCGTTCCTTCAAGTTTGAATGAGAGTTTAACTGGATAAAGTATTCTTGGTGAAGCGTTCATTTCATTGAATTTTTTCACTATATGCCACTATTGCTTTTGGGTTTGGAGGGTTTCCTCTTATAGGTTTGCTGTGAATCTAAGAGGTGCTCCTCTGTATGTGATTTCCTTCTTTTAGCTTGCTGTTTGCAGTATTGTGTGTCTATCTGTGACGTCCATTATTCTAACTGTGATATTTCTTGGAGTTTTTTAGGGTCTCTTTTAGCTGGCACGCTTCAGGCTCCTTGAATCTGGATTCCTGCATTCTCCAGCTCTGGGAACATTTCAGCAATGTTTTTTTTTTTTACTGTGGCTTTTTCATTGGGCTCCTGTCCTTCTTGTACTCAGATGATTCTAATGTTGTTCCTCTTGAAATCGTCCGCTAGGACTCAAGAGCTATTTTGAGGTCCTTCCCATTGTTTGTTGTTGCCTGTAGGCTTCCTGAAGCTCATCTTCAAGCTCACCGATTCTGTCTTCCGCTATAGTCATTCTATTGTTGAGAGCACCCACTGAGTTTTTTATTTCATCATCTGAATCCTGTATTCATGACATTTCTTTTTGTAGCTTTTTTAATTTCTGCTCTCATTTCTTCCTGTATTTTCTTTCTTTCTTTTTTTAGAATAAAGATTTTATTTATTTTTTTATAATTTATTTATTTTTAATTAGTGAATCACTGTGAGGCTACAGTTACAGATTTATACATTTTTGTGCTCATGTTTCCCCCATACAAAGTTCGAGAACCCATCCCTTCACCAGTGCCCATTCTCTACCACCAGTAAACCCAGCATCCCTCCCACCATCCCTAGTCCTGTCACCCCACACTGCCACTATGGCAGGGTATTTCCTTTTTCTCTCTCTCTCTCTCTGATTAGGTTCTTCCTGTATTTTCTTGGCTGTCCATTCCATTGTTTCTTTCATGTCCTCCTTTAAGTTAATGAATACCTGTTCCATTGTCACTTTGAGTTCATTAAACATCTTCAGCATTTATTTCATCTCTGAATTCTTTATCGGAGAGCTCATGTTCGTGGGAAACGCCTATTTAGGCTTCTGAACTCCTTTCATCATCCTCTCCTTGTGGTGGGGATTTGCGCTGTTTCTTCAAGTTGTTGTGGTGGTATGAAGGAGTGACCTTCAGGTTCACTGTCCCTATTCCCTCTTGTTGCGAGCAAGGATTCCGGATGAGCTCAGTCGATGGTAGTCACCTTTTTATTTTTCCTTTCTACAACATGTCCTTCCTCTCAGATATTCCTCTGTTCCTTACGTGACGCTCCCAGTGATGCTTTCGGAGAACGTTCTCTTTTATACTGGACTATTATAGCTGCTTGTAGTCATTGGTATTTTGGTGAAATTGGAATAGACTAGTGGCCTATTGGGCTACTGGGGTTGGGATAGCTAGGATGTTATTCAAGGACTTAGGTAATGAAGCCTGAGATGTAACAACCAGTTGCTGGGTTTGAGGAAAATAACTGCAGCCACCGGCTCCAAAAGAGGCCACCTCTACTTCAGCGGAGGCCACGCCCCCTATAACATAGGCCACATCCACTGGCTCGCCATAGCTGGATCCGAGATGCTGGCTTCGATGCGGGAAGGGCAGGTTGGGGGAGGTCACACACCTAGGGCGGAAGAGAAAATTCCGCGGTGCTGGGGAACAGTGTGCCGCAGTCCAGGGTGGGCTCAGTTCCCATTTTTCTGAGAATTTTCATCATAAACGGGTGCTGGATCTTTTCAAATTCTATCTCTGCATGTATTGATATGATCATATGGTTTCTATCTTTTATTTTATTGATATAATGAACTATGTTGATTGAATTATGAATGTTAAACCATCATTGCATCCAAGCGATGAATCCCACTTGGTCATGGTGTATGATATTTTGTGTGAGTCTTTGAATTCTACTTGCTAATATTATTGTGTGTCATTCTGATTATGATATGTCTTGGAGGCTTTTCATTAGGGTCTCTTTTAGCTGGTACTCTTCTGGCTTTCTGGCTTCTTGCATCTGGATGCCTGCATTCTACAGCTCTGCGTTCTTCTCAGCAATGATATCTTTAACCGTTGCTACTTCTTTGGGGTTGCCTCCTTGTCCTTCTGGTACTTCATTGATTCTTATGTTGTTACTTTTGAATTCATCCCCTAGGTCTCTTATTCACCCTCAAGTTATTTTGAGATCGTTTCCCATTATTTGTTGTTCCCTGTGTGCTTTCTGCAGATCATTTTCAAGCTCACTGATTCTGTCTTCAGCTGTTGTCATTTTACTGTTGAAGGCACCCACTGAGTTTTTAGTTTCATCTACTGAGTTCTTTATTAGTGACACTTCTGGTTGTAGCTTCCTTATTTATGTTCTCATTTCTTCCTGTATTTTATTGGCTGTCCATTCCACTGTTTGTTTCTTTCATATACCCTTTAATTTACAAAATGCCTGTTCCACCATTGCTTTGAGTTCATTGAACATCCTTAACATTTCATCTCTGAATTCTTTATTGGAGAGGTTGTATTTGTGGTTTTTGGAGCATGGAAACAGGCACCAGAGCAGATAAGATCTGTCTTTGCATGGTAGATAAGACCTGTCCCTGTATAGGGTCCCAGTAAGGAGTGTCTGAGCACATTTTACAAGCACCAGGTATTCAGTGTTGAGTCTCATCCCCCAAGAATTGTCACCTAACTGAGTTCCTAACTAGCCCTAATTGGGATTGGTCTAGAGCATAGCAGATTTGGAAAGATGATAGGTTAGTAATTCTAAACTTTATGTGATTGAACCATCCTCTTAAACTGAGACCCTCTATAAAATGTGTGTATTTGGCAATAAAGTGAGTGGCCATTGGCTGTCTCCCACAGTGGTTTCTCCACGCACCCATCATCTTTTGCCTCGAATCTGCCCAGACCTGTTGCATAATGTGTCTGAGAACATTGGGGAAAATCTGTTCCCCAATCGTAGATATTGCCTGTTGAGGCTTCTGCGCTCTTTTCTTCATTCACGTCTTGTGGTGGGGATCTGCACTGTTTCTTCATGTTGCTGTAGTAGTATGTAACTGTATCCTTCAAGTTCACTATCAGTGTCTCTCTTGCTGCGTTACCGGCCCGCTCTCCACCCAGACGAGACCTGGAGTGGCCACACACGAACCGCTCCTCTGCTCCTAAAAGACCATGATCCCAGAGGCCTACTAACTACTTTCGGCACCCAGCAGCTTCAGCAAACATCTCTCATCCCGAATGATTCCTCCAACCATCATTGACTTACTGATCCTGTCTCTATTTCAACTGCCTTTTCCCCCAGCTCATGAGGCAAGCATCCAACTATGGAGCAATATTTCTGGCCCTTGTGTCTACTGTCTTTGGGAGTCAGACTCATCTTATGTTATTTCATATTTCAAAAATGAGTATGGTCCTTCAATGTCTGTCCTTATCTTTCTTATTCATTTTACTTAGCATGATACTCTCCATGTCCATCCCCTTATAAGAAAAATTCATGAATTCATCTTTCCTGACACTTGCATAGTATTCCATTGTGCATATGTACCAAAGTTTCTTTACCAGTCGTCTGTTCTCGGACACTCAGCATGTGTCCAAATTCTGGCTATTGTGAACAGTGCTGCAATGAACGTACAGATGTATATGTCATTTCTATTGTGCTTTTTGGCAGCTTCGGAATATATTCCCAGAAGTGGTATTGTGGGGTCATATGGAAGCTCAGTTTCTAGTTTTTAAAAGAATACCCATATTATTTTCTAAAAAGGCTAAACCAGTGGCATTACCACTAACCTTGAAGAAGCTTTCCTTTCTCTCCAAATCCATGACAACACTGGTTGCTTTTGTTCTTTCTATTAAATAAAAAATTATTGTATCACCATGAGATAGTTACAAACTTGCATGATTCCGTTTCATTCGAACAATGCTTGAGCACCCATCTCTCCACCAGTGCAGTTTTCCACCACCATTGTTCGCAGTGTCCCACCTGCCACCCCCACCATAGCCCACTCTTTGCCTCTTTGGCAGGTGCAGTCTTTCTTTATAAAAATATTTTTATTGATTTACCTTGTGATATACTTACAAACTTTCATGTCTGAGTTACAATCACACAATGATCAAACACCCATCGCTTCACCAGTACATATTCCCCACCATCAATATCCCCATTATTACTGCTTCCATTGCAGACAGCATTCCCCATACTGTCTCTCTACTTTTGGGCATTATGGTTTGCAATGCAGATACTGAGAGATTATCATGTTCAGTCCTTTATCTACTTTCGACACACAACTCCCATCCCAACTGATTCCTCCATCATTTTCTTAGTGATACATTCTCTATTCCAGCTGTTCTCTCCGTGCCCTTTTTGTGATGCAGGCTTCAAACTATGGAAAAATTGTCCTGACCCTTCTCTATACTGTCCTTGGGTGTCGGTCTCATGTTATGTTATTTTATAATCCACAAATGAGTGCAGTTTTTCTATATCTGTCCCTCTCTTTCTGACTCATTTCACATAGCATGATACTCTCCATGTCTATCCACTTATAAGCAAATTTTATGACTTCATCTCTCCTAACAGCTGCAGACTATTCCATTGTGTAGATGTACCAAAGTTTTTTTAACCAGTCATCTGCTCTAGATTCTGGTTATTCTGAACAGTGCTGCAATGAACATATAAGTATAGACGTTATTTCTACTGTGATTTTTTTGAAGCCTCAGGATATATTCCCAGAAGTGGTATTAAGGGGTCATATGAAAACTCAATTTCTAGTTTTTGAAGGACTGTCCATATTTTTTTCCAAAAAGGCAGCATTCCCATCAACACTGAAAGAGCATCCCTTTTCCCCACACTCACACCATCACTGGCTGCTTTTGTTCTTTTGAATGTTTGTTAGTCTCTGAGGTGTGAGATGATATCACATTGTTGTTTTCATTTGCATCTCCCTGATGATTAGCCACATGTAGCATGTTTTTCATGTGCCTTTTTGCCATTTGTATTTCTTTTTGGAGGAAGCTTCTGTTTATTTCTTCTCCGCATTTTTGGATGTTGTTGGAGGTTTTTTCTTATATAATTCTACCAGTATCTTGTATATCCTGGATATTAATCCGTTATAAGATGAATATTGGGTAAATATTGTTTCTAATTCTGTGGGCTCTCTCTGTATTTTGGTCACTGTTTCTTTTGAAGTGCAGAAGCTTCTTATTTTGATGCAGTCCCATTTGTTTGTTTGTTTCCCCTTGCTTGGCCAGTGGTATTTCATTCTTAAAGATGATTTTAGCTTCAATGTCATTGGAGGGTTCTGCCTACATTTTCTATATATACCTTGTGAATTCATGTCTGATATTGAGGTCCTTAATCCACTTTGATCTAACTTTTGTGCCTGGTACTAGACAGACATCAGAGGTCATCTTATTGCAGGTAGCTATCCAGTATTCCTAGCACAACTTGTTGAAGAGGTTTTCCTTGTTCCACTTCACGATTTTTGCTCCTTTGTTAAAGATTAAGTGGCCATATATTTGGGATTCTGTAACAGAATATTGAACTCTGTTCCATTGGTCTACGGTTCTGTTTCTAGCCAATACCATGCTGTTTTGTAATTACTACTGCTTTGTAGTACAGTTTTCAGTTGGAGAAAATGATCCTAGCCATGTTCTTTTTCCCAAGGATTGCTTTATCTATTCTTTGGAATTTATTGTTCCATATGAATTTCAGGAGTGTTTTATCTATTACTTTGAAAAATGCCTTGGGTATCCTGATACGGACCGCATTAAATTTATATAATGCTTTGGGCAGTATTTCCACCTTGATACTGTTTATCCTACCTATCCATTAACAAGGGATGTGTCTCCATTTCCCAGTGTCCTTTTTATTTCTTGAAGTAGTGTTTTGTAATTTTCCTTGTATAGGTCCTTCACCTCTTTGGTTAAGCTGATTCTGAGGTACTTGAATTTCTGAGGTACTATTGTGAATGGGATGTTTTTAAATGTCTCCTTCCTATCTTTATTTGTTTGTATATAAAAAAGCCATGGACTTTTGGGCGTTGATTTTGTGTCCTGCCACTTTACTATGCAGGTCTATTGTTTCTAGGAGCTTTTCTGTAGAGTCTTTAGGATTTTCTAAGTGTAGTATCAAGTCGTCTGCAAATAGTGATAGCTTGACCTCTTGCTTTCCTATCTGTATTCCCTTGATATCTTTTTCTTGCCTAACTACTATGGCCAGGACCCCCAGAACTATATTGAATAGGAGTGGCGAAATTGGGCAACCTTGTCTTGTGCCCTATATTCGAGGGAAGGTTTTTACATATTCCAAATTGAAAATGATACTTGCTGTGTGCTTGTGATATATGACTTTGACTATACTGAGGAAAGTTCCTTTGATGCCTTTTTTTTATTGAATCACCATGTGGAAAGTTACAAAAGTTTCAGGTTTAAGTCTCAGTTATACAATGCTCAAACACCCATCCCTTCACCAGTGCACATATTCCACCACCAAGAATCACGGTATACCTCCCCCCTCCCCCCCCACCTCCCCAGCCCCCAACCCCGCATGTGTAACTGGTAAATTTCAATTTCCTTTCACTTTACTTTGATTACATTCAATGTTTCAACAAAAAATTCACTATTATTTATTTGGAGTTCCTCCCCACTAAAGTTGACCTGCTGAAAAGAACGCATTTGGTAATTCTTTTTCCATTGCTGAGAATGAAGAGATATGAGGTCAGGAGGCCGAATTAGCAGCCGCACAGTTTTGGATTTCTGTATTTCAGTATTTTAGTAACTAAGTCCAGAGAAATATCTTCCAGAAATTGCAACATTGTGAACTTGTATCTCTCAGCTACTTTACATTCAACATATGAGTGCGATCTTTCTATGTCTGTCTCTTTCTTTCTGACTCATTTCACTCAGCATGATATTTTCCATGTTGATCCACTTATATGCAAATTTCATGACTTCATGTTTTCTGACAGCTACATAGTATTCCATTGTGTAAATATACCAGAGTTTCTTTAGCCAATCATCTGTTTTCGGGCACTCTAGTTTTTTTCCATATTGTAAACAGAGCGGCAATGAACATGGAAATGCAGATGTCATCTCTACTATACCTTTTTGCCTCTCCGGGATATATTCCCAGGAGTGGTATTGCTGGGTCAAATGGGAGCTCAATTTCTAACTTTTTGAGAATCGTCCATATTGTTTTCCAAAAGGGCTGAACCAGTCGGCATTCCCACCAGCAGTGAAGGAGAGTCCCTTTCTCTCCACATCCACGCCAACACCGGTTGCTTTTGTTATTTGGGATGTGGGCCAGTCTCTGTGGTGTGAGATGATATCTCATTGTTGTTTTGATCTGCATCTCCCTGATGATTAGTGATGTTGAACATTTTCCCATGTGCCTCTCAGCCATTCGGATTTCTTCTCTGGGAAAGTTTCTGTTCATTTCATCACCCCATTTTTTGATCGGGTTGGCAGTTTTCTTCTTGTGGAGTTCAACCAGTGCATTGTATATCTTTGTTATCAACCCTTTATCGGATGGGTACTGCGTAAATATCCTTTCCCATTCTGTAGATTGTCTTTGTATTTTGGTCACTGTTTCTTTTGAGGTACAGAAGCTTCTTAGTTTGAGATAGTCCCATTTATTTTTCTCTGTTTTCACTTGCTTGGCCAGTGGCGTGTCAGCTTTGAAGATACCTTTGGCTTCAATGTCGTGGAGGGTTTTGCCGTCGATGCCTGTTTTTGCTGAGAGTTTTCATCATAAATGGATGCTGGATCTTGTCAAATGCTTTCTCTGTATCTATTGATACAATCATATGTTTTTTCTTTTGTTGTTATTATTAATTATGTTGATTGATTTCCGAACGTTAAACCATCCTTGTATCCCTGGGATCAATCCCATCTGGTCATGGTGTATGATCTTTTAGATGAGTAGTTGGGTTCTATTTGCTAATATGTTATTGAGTGGCCTTCATTTTTGGTCTATGGTCTACTTTCAGCACACATCTTTCAACCCGAATGGGTCTTCCCAACAGGATGCTTCTTTATAGGCAATTTCTTTCTTTGAACTTGCTGCTTTGAGAATTTTGTCTCTCTCTAAGGATTTGGTTATTTTGATCAGGATGTGTCTTGGGCTATTTGTATTTGGATTTCTTCTAGCTGGTATCGTTCAGGCCTCCTAAATGTGTTTATATGTGTTATTCAGCTCTGGGAATATCGTAGCAATGATGTCTTTGATGGCTTCTTCTTCATCAGAGTTTTTTCTTCCTGTCCCTCTGGAGCTCCAATAATTCTTATGTTACTCCTCTTGGCTTTATCCATCTTCTCTTGACATCTGTTCCCGGATCGTGAGTCTCTTTTCCATTTTCTTTTGTTTTCTGGAGCGTTTCTGCACTTCATCTTCAAGCTCACTGATTCTGTCCTCACCAGCTGTTACTCTGCTGCTGAGATCCTCCACTGAGTTTTTCAATTCGCCAACCAGATTTTTCAGATCTGACATTTCCATTTGTAATTTTGTTTGCATATTCTGCATTTCTACTTTCAAATCCTCTTTTATTTCATTGGTGGTGTTTTCCATTGCTTCTTTTAGCTCCTTATGCATTCTCAGTAGTTCCCTTCTAAATTCCTTGTCAGAGAGGTTGTTTAGCACTTTGTTACTGTTGGGGTCTTCTGGGCAAGCTTCTTCAATAAGTAATCTTGGTGGGCTTCTGTGTTGCTTTACCATTATTACCTGTGTGGTTTAGCCCTTCATGCTCACTGTTACTATCCTGCTTTTGGTGCAGTATTAATTGAGGTAAACTTAATGAATTATTGGCTAATGTGCTTCTGGTGGTTAAGCTAACCTAGTGAAAGTTCCACCTATGAGGGTAACTCATAGTTCTTATGGGATATGGAGGGGGAGAATAACTCGCGGTCTAGTGGCTGCGGCTCCAGAAAAGAGCCCTGGATACTGGGAGGTTACCTGGTGGGGATGAGGAGAGACTGTGCCCGGAACATTGCAGCTTTGGGTGCGTACTGTGTGCCTCAATTTCTGTCCCCCACAGATCAAGGATGAAAACCACCTTGCCTAGGGTTTACTTAGATATGTAGCTCCAAGAAAGAGCCCTGGATACCGGGCGTGACGTACAGTCTTATTACTCTGTCTCTAATTTTGGGCACTGTGATTTGCGATTCAAATACTAAGAGGTTTTGTTCTTGTTCTACTTTCAGCACATATCTCCCAACCTGGGTGATCCCTCCAATCATCATTTAGCTAGTGGTCCCCTCTCCATTCTAACTGCCTTTTCCTCTAGCAATCGGGGCTGGATTCCAAACCATGATGTGATCTTCTGGCCCTTATCTCTACTGTGCTTAGGTGTTAGTCTCATATTATGCTACACTATATTCCATAAATGAGTGCAATCTTTATATGTCTGTCCCTCTCTTTCTAAATCATTTCACTTAACATGATACTTTCCATGTTGATCCACTTATATGCAAATTTCATAACTTCATCTTTTCTAACAGCTGTGCAGTACTCCATTGTGTAGATGTACCAAAGTTTCTTATATATATGTAGATATACATATATATATTTAAGTGAATCACCGTGGGGTACAGTTACAAACTTACGAACTTTCATCACTACATACAATGATCGTTTACCCATCCCTCCATCAGTTCCCATTCTCCCCCACCAATGTTCCCAGCATCTCTCTCACCAACCCCCACCCCATTCCCCACCACCCCACCCTGCCTTAGCGGCAGGCCATTCCCTTTTATTCTCTCTCCTTTTGGGTCTTATGATGTTGTGGTTTGCAGTAGAGGTATTGAGCAACCATCGTGTTCAGATAGACCAAATCTGATGGCCGCCCAAAGTTTCTTTAACCAGTCATCTGTTCTCAGGCACTCGAGTTTTTCCAGATTCTGGCTATTGTAAACAGTGCTGCAATGAATGTACGAGTGCAAATGTCATTTCTATTATACTTTTTGCATATCCAGGATATATTCCCAGAAGTGGTATTTCTATGTCAGATGAGAGTTCAATTTCTAATTTTTTTGAGAAGCGTCCATGTTGTTTTCCAAAAGGGCTGAACTAGTCAGCATTCCTACCAATAGTGTAGGAGAGTCCCTTTCTCCGCACATCCTCACCAGCACCAGTTGCTTTTGTTCTTTTGGATGTGGGCCAGTCTCTGTGGTGTGAGATGATATCTCATTGTTGTTTTGATTTGTATCTCCCTGAGGATTAGTGATGCAGAGCATTTTTTCATGAACCTTTTGGCAATTTGTATTTATTTTTGAGGAATCATCTGTTCATTTCTTCTCCCTATTTTTATGGGGTTGGAGGTTCTTTTCTTATAAAATTATACTAGCGTCTTGTATATATTTTATATTAATCCCTTGTCAGGTGAGTATCGGATAAATATTTTTCCCATTCTGTGAGCTCGTTCTGTATTTTAGTTACTGTTTCTTTTGAGGTTCAGAAGCTTCTTAGTTTAATGTAGTCCCATTTGTTTATATTTGTTTCCACTTGCTAGTTCAGTGGTTTTTCATCCTTAAAGATGCTTTTACTTCAATGTTATAAAAGGTTCTGCTTACATTTTCTTCCATATACTTTATAGATTCAGGTCTGCTATTGAGTTTTTACCCCATTTTGATCTGACTTTTGTGCTTTGCATTAGACAGAGGTCTGAGTTTATTATTTTACATGTAGCTGTCCAGTTTTCCAAGTACCACTTGTTGAAGAGGCTTTCCTTGTTCCACTTCACGTTTATTGGTCCTTTGTCAAAAATTAAGTGCTCAGAACCCGGGCAGCCGAAAATCTCCAGAATCAACCACCGCCACGTTCAAAGCCACCCTCCACATGCTCAAATGATCCTCACCCAAGTGGGAACTGGCAGAAAAACCCAGGTATGCAGGACCAGTGACTGAGGTGTCCAAGCCCGCTTGGGTAGGGACTGGGACTCCTCCCCGCAACTCGCCAGTTTTCCAGTAGTTTGGCAATCACAACCACAGACTGCTCCTGGTGCCATTGTAATCTCATCAACGGCCAAGATCCAGAGACTATAAATTAAATCTCCCAGAAGAGAGTGATTCAGAATTTCCTGGAGCATGTGGCTGCGTTTGCGGCTGCACAACCTCTTACACTCTAGCCCACTTATCATAACTAGCATACATTTGTTTGGTTTTAACATACTTGCTTGTATTTTCTTATATACAGGCTTAAATAGGTCCAGAATTCCTCGGAAGAGCAAGGCCAGTTTCCTTCTTGAGGAATGCTTATAGAGTTACAAAATTTTGTCTTAACACAGTTTTTTTGTGTCCCATAAGTTTCTGGTAACTCATGTCTTCATATTTTTTTGTTTCCAGGAATCTTTTGATTTCCTCTTTGATTTCCTTTCTAAGCCACTCGTTGTTCAGTAGTGAGATGTTCAATTTCCTAGTGTTTGATTTGATTTTATGTTTGTGTGTGTCACATAGTGTGTGGCACTTCTATTTTCAGCTCACTATGATCTGAGAAGATCATTGATACAATTTTTATCTTCTTAATTTTATGAAGGTATGTTTTGTGGCCCAGCATATGTTCTAACTTTGAGAACACCCCATTCACATTTGAGGAGAATGTGCATATAGCTTTTTGAGGATGAAGTGTCCTGTATATATCTCCCAAGCCCTTCTTTCATTTCTTCCTCAGATAAAGTATGTCCTTGCTAAGCTTGAATCTGCTCTATCTAGAGGTGATGAAGCCGTGTTGAAATCTCCCACTAGTATTGTGTTGCTATCAGTGTCTTTCTTCAAGTCTGTGAGTATTTGTTTTAAGTATTTTGCTGGTCCCTCGTTAGGTTCATGTAAATTTAGGAGTGTAAGTTCTTCCTGATGTACAAGTCCCTTGACCTATAAGAAATGAACTTCATTGTCTTTTGTGAACTTCTTCACTCTAAAGTCAATGTGATCTGACACCAGCATGGCCACCCCAGCTTTTTGGAGGAAGTTGTTTGCATGTAGAATTGTTTTCCAGCCTTCAACTTTGAATCTGTGTTTGTTCTGACTGTTCAGATGTGTTTCTTGGAGGCAGCAGGATGTTGGGTTCAATTTTCTGATTCATCCTGCCACTCTGTCTTTAAATTGGTGCGTTTATCCCATTGACGTTGAGAGAGATTATTGTTATGGGGTTTTGTCCCATCTTTCTGCCGAAGTTTGGTGTATTTGAGGGACTTTTCTTGTATTAGTATAGCCTATTTAGTTGTTCTTGTAAACATGGTTTTGAGCCTATGAAATTCCTGAGTAGTTGTTTGCGAAACTGTGTGTTGTTCCTTCTGATATAAATGAGAGTCTAGCTGGATAAAATATTTTTGGTGAAGCGTTTATTCCATTTAGGTTTTTCAGTATATCCTACCACTGTCTTTGGACCCTGAGGGCTTCATCAGATAAGTTGTCTGTCAATCTCTGTCAATCTTAAGTACACTCCATTATAGGCAAGATCTTTGATCTTCCTGCTTTCAGTGTTTTGTCTCTGTCTATGTTTTATTTTTTTCATTCTGATCAGGATATGTCTTGGAGTATTTTTATTTTGTTTTCTTCTAGATGGTCTCCTTCAGGCCTCCTGAATCTGGTTGCAAGTGGTCTTCAGCTCTGGGAACACTTAGCAATAATATCTTCCACAGTTTCTTCTTTGTCAGGGTTTTCTTCCTGTCCCTCTGGGACTCCAATAAGTCTTATGGTATTCCTCTTGGCTTCATCCCAATATTCTCTTGACATCTGTTGGTTCATTTTGAGGCTCTTTTCCATTTTCTGCTGTTGTATGGAGATTCTCTGCACTTCATCTTGGAGCTCACTGCTTCTATCCTCAGCAGCTGTTACTCCGTTGCTGAAGCCTTCCATTGAGTTTTTCAATTCACTTCCCAGGTTTTTCAGATCTGTCATTTCTGTTTGTAATTTTATTTGCATCTTCCACATTTCTTATCTCAAATCCTCTTGTATTTTATTGGTGGTGGTACATTCTATTGTTTCTTTTAGCTCTCTATGCATCTTCAGTAGCTCCCTTCTAAATTCATTGCCAGAGAAGTTGTTTAGTGCTTTATCACTGGTTGGGTCTTTGGGCTAATTTCTTCACTAAGCTTGGTGGGCTTCTGCTTTGCTTTACCATTGTGGCCTGTGTGGTATAGACTTTCACGCTCACTGTTATTTTTGTGTTTTTGGTATAATATTAATTGAAGTGGAGCTAATGAATTATTGGCCTAATGTGTTTTTGGTTATTGGGTTGCCCTAGTGAAAGTTCCACCTAAGAGGATGATTTATGGTTCCTATGGGATATGGAGGGGGAGAATCACTCGGACACTACCTCCACTGGGCCTTTAACTGGATAGGGGGATATCAAGCGAGTCCTTGGAAGATAGAGCTGCTATTGGCACGGCACACCTATGTCCCCGTCCCTAGAAGACCTAGTCCTAAAAACTGTCTCTATCCATGCCAGGCCTCACGGCTCTGGACACTATCCCTCACTGGGCCTGTACCTGGATAGAGGGAGATCAAGAGAGTACTTGGAAGTTGGCTGCTTTTGGCCACAGATATCAATTCTACTGTGCTTTATTTGCATCCCTGGGATATATTTCCAGAAGTGGTATTGCTGGGTTAAATGGGAGTTCAATTTTTAGTTTTTGGAGGAATGTCCATATTGTTTTCCAAAAAGTGTGAACCAGCTGGCATTTCCACCAGCGATGAATGAGAGTCCCTTTCTCCCCGCATCCATGCCAACACTGGTTGTTCTTGTTCTTTTTGATATGTACCAGTATCTGTGATGTAAGATGATATTTCATTGCTGTTTTGATTTGCGTCTCCCTGATTATAAGCAATGTAGAGCATTTTTGTTATGCTTTTTGGCAATTTGTATTTCTTTTTTATAAAAGTTTTTGTTCATTTCTTCTCCCCATTTTTTTATGAGTTTGGAGGTTTTATACTTGTACCGTTCTACCAATGTCTCGTATTTGCTGTATATTAAGCCCCTATCGGATGAATAATGCCTAAATAATTTTTCCCATTCTGTGAGCTCTCTTTGTATTTTGGGCACTGTTTCTTTTGAGCTGCAGAAGCTTCTTAGTTTCATGTAGTCTCATTTGCATGTATTTGTTTCCACTTGCATGGTCAGAGGTGTTTACTCCGTGAAAATGCCATTAGAGTCAATATCGTGGAGGGCTCTGCCTATATTTTTCTCCATGTACCTTATGGATTCAGGTATGGTATAGACGTATTTAATCCATTTTGATCTGACTTTTGTGCTTGGTGTTAGACAGAGGTCTTAGTTCATTTTTTTGTATGTAGCTAGAACTGAGCCTGGCAAAGCTTCGGAAACCATGTTGTGACAAGAATGGTTGGCTGCATGTAAGAAATGTAATTTCACCCTGTACTATTTCTTTAGCCAATGTTTTAGCAGTTAGACAAGAAAAAGATATCAAGGGCATACAGATAGGAAAGGAAGAGGTCAAGTTATCACTATTTGCAGATGATATGATATTATTCTTGGAAACCCTAAAGACTCTACAGAAAAGCTCCTAGAAATAATAGGTCAATATAGAAAAGTGTTAGGCTACAAAATCAACACCCAAAAGTCCATGGCTTTCTTATATACAAATAGTGAAAGAGAAGAAAGAGACATTAAAAAAATCCCATTCACAATAGTGCCTCAGAAAATCAGGTATCTTGGAATCAGCTTAAGAAAGAAGTGAAGGACCTATACAAAGAAAATTACAAAACAATACTTCAAGAAATTAAAGAGGACGCTAGGAAATGGGGACACATCCCCTGCTCATGGATGGGAAGAATTAACATTATCAAGATGGCAATACTGCACAAAGCACTATACAAATTTAATGTCTTCCCTATCAGGATACCCATGACATTTTTTAAAAAAATAGACAAAACACATCTGAAATACATTTGGAACAATAAACTCCCACAAAAAGCTAAAACAATCCTTGGGAAAAGAATATGAATGGAATCAACTTCCCCAATTTCAAACTGTACTACAAAACAGTAGCAATTAAAACAGCATGGTATTGGTCTAGAAACAGACCTGCAGACCAATGAAACAGAGTTGAATATCCTGTCACAGACTCCCAAATATATGACCACTTAATCTTTGACAAATGAGCAAGAAGTGTGAATTGAAACAAGGAAAGCCTCTTCAACAAGTGGTCTTGGGAAAACTGCATAGCTGCCTGCAAAAAAAGAGATCTCTGACCTCTGTCTAATGCCAGGCACAAAAGTCAGATGAAGCTGGATTAAAGACCTCAATATCAGACATGAAACTATAAGGTACATAGAGGAAAATGTAGGCAGAACTCTCCATGACATTGAAGCTAAAAGCACCTTTAAGGATGAAACAGCACTGACCATGCAAGTGGAAGCAAACAGTAACAAATGGAGCTACATCAAACTAAGAAGCTTCTGCACTTCAAAAGAAACAGTGACCAAAATACAGAAAGAGCCCACAGAATGGGAAAGAATATTTAGCCAATACCCATCTGATAATAGATTAATCTGCAGGATATACAAGATGCTAGTAGAATTGTATAAGAAAACACCTCCAACCCCATCAAAATGGGGAGAAGAAATGAACAAAAGTTTCCTCAAAAAAGAAATACAAATGACCAAGAGGCACATGAAAAAAATGCTCCACATCATTAGTCATCAGGGAGATGCAAATCAAAACATCATGAGATATCATCTCACACCACAGATACTGGCACACATTCAAAAGAACAAAAGCAACCAGTGCTGCTGTGGATGTGGGGAAAAAGGGACGCTCTTTCACTGTTGGTGGGAATGCTAACTGGTCCAGCCTTTCTGGAAAACAATATGGACAGTCTTTCAAAAACTAGAAATTGAGCTTCCATATGACCCCGCAATACTACTTCTGGGAATGTATCCCGAGGATGCAAAAAGGCACAGCAAAAATGACATCTGTAACTATATGTTCGTTTCCACACTGTTCACAATACCCAGAATCTGGAAACAACCCAATTGCCCTAGAAGAGATAACTAGTTAAAGAAGCTTTGGTACATCTACACAATGGAATACTCTGCAGCTGTTAGGAGAGATGAAGTCATGAAATCTGCTTATAAATGGATAGATATGGAGAGTATTATGCTAATTGAAATGAGTCAGAAAGAGAGGGACAGACATAGAAGGACTGCATTCATTTGTGGAGTATAGAATAGCATCACATAGACTGATGCCCACGGACAGTAAATATTAGGGCCAGGAGGATTGCCCCATAGCTGGAAGACTGCTTCCATGAGCATAGGAGAGAAAGCAGATGGAATAGAGAAGGGATCACTAAGAAAATGATGGCTGGAGGAATCAGTCGGGATGGGAGATGCATGTCAAAAGTAGATAATGGACCAAACATGATGACCTCTCAGTGTCTGTGTTGCAAGCCATGGTGCCCAAAAGTAGAGAGAGGGTATGGGGAATATTGTCTGCCATGGAGGCAGGAGGAGAGTGGGAAAGGGGGGGTATACCGGGGATATTGATGTTGGGGAATGTGTCCTGGTGGAGGGATGGGTGTTTAATCATTGTGAGATTGTAACCCAAACATGAAAGCTTGTAACTATCTCATGGGGATTCAACAAAATTTTTTAAAAAGTTTCTTAAAATTTGCTTTGCTTTCCTTTTTATTGGCAAACACTATATATCCAGTCTACATTTCATGCTACATGAAGAAACAAAAATGTATTTCTTTTTTTACATGGTTGGAGCAGTAAATCATATCTCTGCTAGAGCATTGTTCTGTATTGGGATTTTGAGTTTTTAGAGATTTGACATGATAAATAAAGTCTGCTCCCACAATTTATCTCATCAAATTTCCAAAGTTTAGTTTTTTCATTTTCATTTTTTTTTTTTTTTGGGTTGTGCTTTTTGGGTCACAACCCAGCGATGCTCAGGGGTTACTCCTGGCTTTACACTCAGGAATTACTCCTGGCGATGCTTGGGGGACCATATGGGATGCTGGGGATCGAACCCGGGTCGGCCGAGTGCAAGGCAAACACCCTACCCACTGTGCTATCGCTCCGGCCCCTCATTTAATTTTTTGTTTTATTAAAGCACTAATTTATGAAGTTATTCACAGTTGAGTTTTAGATATATAATATTCCAGTACTAATCCCACAGTGTCACGGAAAGTTGATAATTTTTTCATTTTTCTAACTTTATCTCTTTACCATTATTTCTTCCCTGTTTTAATGCCTATGTTTTCTTCAACCTTTCCTCTTATATCATAGTAGAAATTAATAACACAGATATATTTGATCTTTTGGGAAATGTTCCAGTGTAAATCTGATCTTATTGCCCCCATCCCCAAATTTTGGGTTATATTATGGACCTTAATTCAGCAAGTATGTATTTTCACCTATGTGCCAAGTTCTCTTCTAGGCTTTTGTTTTTAAAAAATTCATAATAACAAAAATATTATAAATGCAAATAACTCTCATATATCCTCTGTGAAGAAATACCAAATAAGTTTTCTAACACTGTCCTTCATACTTCATTCATTCAAACTAGAATTGTACTAGAATTGTGCCTGGTGTCTAGTTTTATTAATATTGAACATTTCTGCATTCATCCTGACTTTCGTTACCTTGAAAGTTTATAAAATTATAAACCAATCATTTTTGCCTGTGACTTCTGTGTGTGTGATCTCTGATGGTGCTTATGGATCACTTCTTTAGGTGCACAGGGACCATATGTGGTACTGGAATGGATCCGGAATTAGCTTCATTTATTTTTCTGTATTAAAAGTATTTTACAGGGACTGGAACAATTGTAGAGTTGGGTAGGGTGTTGGACTTGCACATGGCTGACCTGGCTTCAATGGTTGGCATCTCATATGTTCAACTGAGTCTCAACAGGAGTGATTCCTGAGCACTGTTTGGTGTGGCCCCAAAACAAAAACAATATGAATCACGGAAGTGGTTCTATGGTATCCTTATGGCATACTATTTAGTGGCATACAGCGTGAATTTATTCTATTATTAGTGCTGTTAACCAATCACAAAAGTTCTGTAACTGTATATCATAGTGATTTAAAAAAATCACTTCACTTGTATCACTTGTCATCTCGTTGCTCATCGATTTGCTCGAGCAGGCACCAGTAACATCTTCATTTGTCCCTGTTGCATGCTGGTGTAGCCCAATGGCGTCTTCTCACTTCAGGTACACAGAAGAGCCTCAAACCATACGTTCAGGGTCTTGATGAAGAAGTCTAACACCAAGCACAAAAGTCAGATCAAAATATATTAAAGACCTCAATATCCTACCTGAATCCATAAGGTACGTGGAGGAAAATGTAGGCAGAACCCTCCATGATATTGAAGCTCAGGAGATGGTGTGGGATGCTAGGAATTGAACCCAGATTTGCATTCTGCAAAGCAAGAGATCTTCCTTGTTTTCAGACCCAAACTTTTTCTTTGGTTTTTATAGCAACTTATTTATTGTCCTACCCACCTCCCACACTAATATAGTACCCTCAGGTCTGTAGTTTAATCTCCAAGGTTTATTAATGGCTTATATTTTCCACACCTTTTGTTTCTCCTTATACTACTGATTCGTGACATTATTCTGTACTGTCTCTTGGTCTCTGATTTACGTCATTCAGCATGATAGTCTTCAGTTTCTTCCAAGTTGCTATAAAATATATGAATTTATTTTTCTAGTGGCTGCATAATATTCTATTTTGAATATGCCTCACAGCATCTCTATTCATCGGTTGTTGGACATTTGGATTGCTTCCTTATTAAGACTATTTTACCAAGAGCTACAGTGAACATTGGTGTGCGTATTATTTGACTCAGCTATCCTATTTTATGTATCTATCCCCCAAACACTAAGCCTAGTTTTGTTTATTTGGGGCCATACCCTGTGTGTTCATGGCTTACTTATTGGCTTTGTGCTCAGGAATCACTCTTGATTGGGTGCCAGGGATCAAACCCTTGTGGACTGTGTAGAAGGCACATTCCCTACCCACTGTACTATCACTCCAGCTCCACTAAGCCTAGTTTCGAAGTAAAACATTTTATTTGGAGGTTTTGAAAGGAAGGAGGAAGAGGAAGTGGGAGAGAGTGGAGAGTAACGTGCTCAAGAGAGAACTCAGGCTTCTCCAAGGGCGGAGAGAGCCCCTACACACATCCCAGCATGAAAGCATGAAAGTACACATCTCAAGAGGGGAGATGCGGAGGACACATGTGCTTGGCTGCCACATGTGCTCGGCCACATGGGTGCAAACAGTACATGGGCTCAAGTAGCATATGTGCTCCACTAAGCCTAGTTTTAAATTGAGTTGTTTGTCTTTGGTTCAGTTTTAAGAGTTTTTTAAAATATAGTTTGTGTATTAAACTGTTACATGACTTGCATGTATTTTTGCCCATTATGATGTCTGTTTTTTCACTCACTTGATAGTGTCCTCTGACACACAATATTGCTAAATTTTGATGTAGTTCAGTTTATTAATTTTTATTTGTTGATGATGCTCATGCTGTCATATTTAAGAAGTTATTACTGGGGCTGATGCATATGGTTCAGTGGTAGACTCAGCATAGAATATTGCATGTGAAGAGGTTTTGAGATTTGATCTCCAGCACTGCTAATGAGATCTTCAGTGCTACAACAAATATAGCTTCCAGGCAACAGTGCATTCCCAGAGCTTGTGATTCATCAGAGCAGTGCTTTGTGCCATCAAGTCTACCTTGGTAGTGCTCAGAGGACCATAAGAACCACAGATCAAACTAAGGTCCTTTGCATACAAGGCATGTACTCCAGACCTTTCAGCTATATCCCTAGTCCTACTATTAGTATTTTCATAGGGGTTGCACTGACATATGTTTGACTACATTATTACAATATACATTATTTTAATAATATTATAAATGGAACAGTTTTATTAATTTTATTTTTGCCTTATTCATTTATAGTGTGTAGAAATAAAACTATTTAAGGAAATATTGGTTTGCATTACTATATTTGTTTTAGGAGTATGAGTTCACACCTCCTTAAATATTTGATACTCCACCACATTTATCACCAACACATCAGTATTACTTCACTATGTCCCATTGGAATTCTCCACCATTTTCAGCCTCTCTTTCATCACTAATGTAGTCAGAGTCCAGAAATTTGTTTTGGTTTGGCTTTTTCTGTTCTCTTGCTTTGATTCTTTATACCTATAGCAGTGAAATCATCTGGTATTTGTCTTCCACAAATACATCATCTGATTTATTTCACTTAGCATGAATTCCTACAATTCCATCCATGTTGCTAGATATAGTATGATTTCATTTTTCTCTTATAGTTCAGTAGAATTTTATTGTATACATATTTACCACGTCTTCATTTCAGATGGGTGTTTGGACCACATTTGGCGGTTCTTAGAGCCTAGTCCTGGTTCTGTGCTCAGGTATCTCTCCTCTTGGTGCTTGGTGGTGACAGGATCAAATAAAGATTGACCCTTGTGCATGACAAGGGTCTGTACTATCTTTCTGCCTCCCCCTTCAACATATTCTTTATTCACTCATCTATCGCTCGGAATTTGAGCTGTTTCCACATATTGGTTTTTGTAAATAGAGTTGTAATTAATAAAGGAGTACATATATTTTGGGATTAGTAATTTATGTTCTTTGAATAGACACTTGAGTGAAATTTCTAGATCACATGGTAAATGGTTTTTCAATATTCTGAGAAATATGTATACTGTTTTAATTGACATGAGTCAGTTTCACTGTCACTGTCACTGTCAACCCATTGTTCATAGATTTGCTCGTGTGGGCACCAGCAACATCTCCATTCGTCCCAGCCCTGAGATTTTAGCAGCCTCTTCTTAGCCGTCTTTCCCAACATTGGAGGCACTTTCACGGTCAGGGGAATGAGACCTGTTATTGTTACTGTATTTGGCATACCGAATACACCATGGGGAGCTTGCCAGGCTCTGCGGTGCAGGCAGGATACTCTCGGCAGCTTTCTTGGCTCTCCGAGAGGGACAGAGAATGTATATCAGAGAATACAAGCAAGTATTTTAAAACCAAACACATGTGTGCTGCTTTAGGCACATCAGTCGGCTAGACTATAAGAGGTCTCATGGCCATGAAGTGGTCCCGCACTTCAGGGAGCTTTGTTTTATATAGTCTCTTGATCTTGGCCATTGATGGGATTACATGACCCGGGGCCTTTTGTGGGTGTGACTGCCAAGCTACTGGAAAATGGGGGGGGGATCTGGATGGAGGAGGCCTAGTCCCAATCTGAGCAGGCTTGGAGATCTCAGCCCCCCGTCCCACATACGTGGGTTCCTCTTCCAGTTCCTTCATTCGTGAGGCTCGTCCGAGCATGTGGAGAGTGGCTTTGAGCATTACTGTGGCTGGGTTCCGAAGATTTTCGGCTTCCAGGGCTCTGCTTGGTGCTTGGAGGGAAACTCAACCCACCCCCTTTCAAGGGGCCCTGGTGAAGAAACTCTGGGATGGTGGAAGGAGATTCTGTGTCACTCTCTGCCAGGAGTTTTGTTTTATATAGTCTCTGGATCTTGGCCGTTGATAGGATTACATGGCGCAGGGGGCAGTTTGTGGGTGTGACTGCCAAGCTACTGGAAAATGGGGGTTCTGGGTGGAGGAGGCCCAGCCTCAATCTGAACAGGCTTGGAGATCTCAGCCATGGGTCCCACATGCCTGGGTTTCTCTGCTGGTTCCTTCATGCGTGAGGCTCGTCCGAGCATGTGGAGAGTGGCCTTGAGCATGGCTGTTGCTGGGTTCCAGAGGTTTTTGGCTGTTTCAGAGTCAGTTTATATTCCCCAAAACAGTGTACAAAGGTTCCTTTTCTCACCACACCACTGCCAACATTTATTTGTAGTGTTTTTGATAAGATCATTTTATTTATTTTTAAATTAAATTTTATTAATATTTTAAAATTGAATCACCTTAGACATACAGCTACAGAATTGTTCATGGTTGAGTTTCAGTCATATGGTGTTCTAATACTTACCCCTTCATCAGTGCACATTTCCCATGACCAGTTCAGGCCATTTAAAAATTTTTTTTTGCTTTTTTGGGTCACATCAGTGAATGCACAGGGGTTACTCTTGGCTATGCACTCAGGAATTACCCCTGGCGGTGCTCAGGGGACCATATAGGATGCTGGGAATTGAACCCGGTTTGGCCCCGTGCAAGACAAACGCCTTACCCGCTGTGCTATTACTCCAGCCCCAGTGCAGGCCATTTTAATGGATGTGAAGAGATCTCTCATTGTAGTCTTGATTTATGTATCCTATTAATTAGTGATAATGAGCATTTTTCATGTACCTGTTGGCTATCATTATGTCTTATTTGGTGAAGTATGTACTTACCTCTTTGGTCCATTTTTATGTTTTTGTTGTTTTTTTTGGGGGGGGGTTGTGGATATTTTTGTTTTTGGACCACACTCTATGTTCAGCACTCAGGAATGACTTCAGGAGGTGCATTGGGGACCACATGGGATGCTAGGGATTAAATCTTGGTTGGCTGCTTGCAAGATAAATGCCCTACCTACTGCTTCAGCCTTGGGTTTTGTGGATTATTAATATAATTAAGATATTAGTTCTTTGTCAGATGAATGATATACAAGTATTTTCTCACATTCAGTAAGTTGTCTTTTCATTTTTATGATAGTTTCTTTTTCTGTGTAGAGATTTTTAATTTGATATAGTCTGATTCATTTATTTCTACCCCTTTGTTGCTATTGAATCCCCAGACATACCACTGATGTCAAAACATCAGGAGGGTATTCCTATGTTTTCTTGGGAAAAATTTTCTATGAGCAATAATTGTACCTCAAATAAAGCTCATTGTCTATGATACTGTCACTGTGCAAAGCTGGTTATGGAGTTTTAAAATAAAATTTATTTTGGTGAGGAACATACCTAGCAATGTTCAGGGGTTACTCCCTGAACTCATAAATTATTCCTGGCAGTGCTTGGGTGACTATACGGGATGCTGGAGACTGAATCTGGATTGGCCGCATGTAAGGCAAGCGCCCTACCCACTGTACTATTGTTCAGGCCCCTCTTCAGTGTATTTTATGGCTTCATAATCTATTTTGAGTTAGTGTTTTTGTTTTGAGGTCACATTTGACATTTCTTAGGTCTTACTCCTGACTCTGTGCTCAGGGATCACTCCTAGTGTGATCAGGGTCCATCCGAGTGAGATTTCAGGGATCAAGTCCAGGTAAGTAATAAAAGTAAAGCACCTTAACCACCATCTTTCTGGCCCCAAGTCAATTTTTATGCATGGTGTGAGATAGTGATTCAGATCCATTATTATGCTTTTGGTTACTGAGTTTTGCTTTAACCACTTATTGAAGATATTTTTCTCTCTTCATTCCTTTTTTTGGTTCCTTGTCATAAATTAACTAGCTTTATATGTGAGAATTGTGATCTATCATTCTGATCCTTCATCCAAATGTCCTTTTTCAAAAATTACAGTGCCACACTGTTTAGATTATTATGAAGTTTTAGTATAGTTTGAAGTCAGGGTAATTAATACCTTCATAACTTTCTCTTAGAATTGCTTCAGATATTCAGAGTATTCTAGAGTTCCATATAAATTTCAATAGTATATTTTTGTTTGTTTTTGGATAATTCCTGGCAGTGCTCAGGGATTACTCCAGGCTTATTATTTGGGAGTTGTTCCTGGAAATTCTTGGGTGAACCATGTTGTAGACCATCAAATCAGGTTTCCTAGCATGCAATGAATGCATATAATCCAACCCTTGAAGATATGTCCTTGATCCAATCATTGAGATTTTTATAAAGATTGTATTAAATTTGTATATTACCTATTATTGGGTTGGTCATTATATCAGTGTTATATTTTCTTTATTTTTTAGTCACCATAACTTACAAGTTATTCATAATTGGGTTTCATGCATATGATGTTCCAATGCAATAACTTCACCAGTGTCCACACAGACTTGTTTACCCCTATGACAGGAACAATGTTATTTTTTAAATCCATGTACATTAAATATTCTTTCATTTGTTTGTTTCTTTTATTTATGCAACAGTGTCCATAGTATGCACAAGTCTTTCACCTCTGTTAATTCTTAACTACTCCTAGGTATTAATTAATTTTAGATTAAAGATTACAAATATTTCTTAAATTTCCTTCTTTTCTAGTTTGGGCATATAGAAATAAAACAGATATTTGGGTATTTATGTTGTAGCCTGATAAACAGTATTGGCTTTTATTAGTTGTTACTTGAGTCTTTAGGGTTTTCTGCATGTATTTTACTCTCATCTCTAAGTAGTGATAGTTTATTTATTTTCTAAGTTGTATTTCTCTGATTTATTTTTCTTGCATAATTTTGCTATGGCTGAGGCATTCAAGATTGTACTGTTGGATAATATATGTGAAAGTGCTCATATCTATTTTTAATGTAAATACTTTAATTTTTAAACCAGTGAATGTGATGTTAGCTGTTAAATATAGTCTTTACTATGTTGAGTTATATTTATTATATCCCTATTTGGTGAGTATTTTGTTCGTTTTGGTGACACAGAAATTATTCCTTGTAGTGCTCAAGACTCATTCCTGACTCTGTGCCGAGGTACCACTTTAAGCAGACTGGAATCCATATGGAATAATAGGGATCCATACCAGGTTGGTCACATGCAAGACAAGTGTCCTACTTACTGTACTATCTCTCTGACCTATAGTGAGTTTTTAATCAATAATATTATTTTTGTGAAATGTTCTATAGACTTTTTTGTATGAACATATAGTTGTTATATTTACTTTTTTGCTGTGGTATGTTACATATTAATTGATTTATGTATGCTGAACTATCTTTGTATCCCAGGAATAAACCCCACTTGATGCTCGTGTATTGTTGAATTTGATTTACAAAAATTTTGTTAAAAATATTTATGCCCTGCCGCAGAGGTAGGGTGGGGTGGTGGGGGATGGGATGGGGTGGTGAGAAGGATACTGGGATAATTGGTGGAAGTGAATGGGCACTGGTGGAGGGATGGGTAAACAATCAATGTATGAGTGAAATGCAAACACAAAAGTTCATAAGTTTGTAACTGTACATCACAGTGATTCTCTAATAAAATTAAAAAAATAAACATTAAAACAAAAAATATAGTTAAGAGGATGAAGAACTTCTGACTCTGGGCAGATCTTTTCGATTCCACCATTCTTCCTGCACTAACATATGCCTCAGAGACCTGGGCCCTACGCACACAGGATGAGAATGCTATACGGGTATCCCAAAGAGGAATCGAAAGAGCTATGCTAGGAGTATCACGTCTCACTCAAGTGAGAGAAAGAATCCAGAGTTGCGACCTCCATCGATGGTCAAGAATCAGGGATTCTGTCTCGTTTGCCAAGACATCAAAAATCAGATGGGCCACACATGTAATGTGATTCAGAGACGACCAAATGGACTAGAGCTATTACCGACTGGACTCCACGGGATGTCAAAAGACCGCATGGCTGCCCACCAATGAGATGGTCAGACTTCTTCGTCAAAACCCTGAATGAACGAGTTTGAGGCTTCTTCTATTCCTGGAGCGAGCAGATATCATTGGGCTACACTAGCACATGACAGGGACAAATGGAGATGTCACTGGCTCCCGCTCGAGCAAATCGAAGATCAACAGGATGACAAGTCACAAGTGACATTTATATCTGTATTCACCAAGCATCTGTAGGTTTTTTTTGGGGGGGAGTGTATTGCTTGATTTTGGCCTCAGATTCATGTTTTCCTAGTCTCATATAATGTGGAAGAATTGTCTTTTCAATTTTTTGTAGATCTATATTTGAAGGTTTGAAATATAATTTTTCAGTGAAACAATCTGGTCCTGGACTTAAGGGTTTTATTTTATTTATTTATTTATTTATTTATTTATTTATTTTTTGCTTTTTGGGTCACACCCAGCGATGCACAGGGGTTACTTCTGGCTCTTCACTCAGGAATTACTACTGGCGGTGCTCAGGGGACCATATGGGATGCCAGGGATCGAACCTGGGTTGGCCACGTGCAAGGCAAATGCCCTACCCACTGTACTATCGCTCCAGCCCCCAGGACTTAAGGGTTTTAGACTTAGTTTCGTTTATTTAACCTCAAAAATGTTTCAGCATTCTTGAAAGTAGACTAGACACTGAACACAATGGCCACTCAATACCCCTATTGCAAACCACAACACCCAATTGGAGAGAGAGAGAGATCAAAAGGGAATACCCTGCCACAGAGGCAGAGTAGGGTGGGGGGGGATGGGACTGGGGGGAGGGATACTGGATTTATTGGTGGTGGAGAATGGGCACTGGTGGAGGGTTGTGTTTGTGAACGTTGTATGAGGGAAAAACAAGTTCTAAAATGTGTGAATCTGTATCTGTACCCTCATCGTGATTCACTAATTAAAGAATAAAATTTAAAAAATTCAAAAAAATATTTCAGCATTCTGAACACACAAAAAATAACAATTTCATAAATTGTTTAGTGTGGAAGGTTCCAAACTCTCATTGATACAGTGGCTTTTTGTGCATTTGGTGTCAATGACGAGTTCTACAGTTGGATGAAGTTAATGACTACCCCACATAACTCAAAAAACTCCATACACTTTTCATGCTAGCTAACTCCTATTTTCTACAGATAATAATGGCAACAGAATGCTTTGTCACTATATCCAGACAACCTGCAGCTTTATGGGCTCCCATTGGGTTTACACGGGTCAGCCTGCAGTGCAGCCCTGAGATACAACTCTTTCCCCCACCAAAAGGCCTCCCATTGATTCCATGCTAAGGCCAAGAGCATCAAATTTGTCTCTATGGTCTTCCTTTTTCTTGCAAAGTATAGGTATGTACATTTGAGAACTTATTTATAGCCAATTACCATACTGTTAAAATCACCTTAAAAAAGCAAAGAAAAAGCCAGAGAACAACTTTAAATACCTTGTCAAACCAACAGCAAAGGGCACAAAGTGAAAACATGAGAGTCTTTTCTTTTTAAAAATGTTGGAAAATATGTAGAGGTTTGACACAGGTTCCGGGTACTCAGGACACCCATGACCACTTCATGTAAACCACTGATAGTTCCCAGAGCACTTTGAGGCTATAATGTAATAGTGTTCTTAATGTGACTAAATCTAATAAGGGTGACGCACAGCCTCAGTTTAGAGCTGTATCGATGATGGCACTCCATACTTTAAGGTGACAAGGTGACAGAGCAACGTGTTTTTATTCTCCTCCTCTTTTTTCTCTTCTTCCTTGTTCTCTTCCTTCTCTTCCTCTTTGTCTTCCTTTTCCTGGAAACTTTAGCAGGGCCTTTTGCACCACTGAACTTACCTTTTGACTTATAGTTGGTGACATCCTTCTCATACTTCAGCTCGGCTGCCTTATTTTTGTATGACTACTTTTTGCTGTCACTTAAATTGTTCCACTGTTCACTTAGCTTTTTCTACACATCCCAAACGAAGATGTCAGTTATCATGGATTTGGTCTGGGGCAAAATATAGAACAGATCAGGAAGAATCCAGATGGTGTTCTTTTGAGGGCATTAGTGTCCTTCTTGTTGCATTGCTTAGAAAGTCCATAATCCTTTGTTTCATGGTCAGAGAGAATTTTGTTGGCTTTTGTCATCTCATCAAATTTGAACTTCTCTCCAAATATTGTCTTCTACCTCCTGGAGCACTTCTTGGAGAATTCTGAAAAATTGACAGGAACTTACGGGTTTTTCTTCTTAGCTTCTCCGTGGAAGTCTGCACGAAGAAGACATAGTAGATATCTTTCCATTTGATTTCTTAGGATAAACGTTAGCCATCTTGATTCATCTTTAGCCGTCATTGTTCCCTAGTCTGGGCAGCGAAAGGCATGGCATGTGTCTCAGTGTACCCCAGTTTCATGATAGCTCCAGACTTAAATTTCCTGTTGAAGGGTGGTAAGCCCAGTGATGCCCAGGGCATACTCCTGGCTTTCTGCACTCAGAAATTACTACTAGTGGTGTGTGGGGACGATATGGGAACCTAGGTCTATGGAGTGCAAGTCAGGCGCCTACCCGCTCTGCTCTCAGGTCTTGGACTTCCTTCCTTCCTTCCTTCCTTCCTTCCTTCCTTCCTTCCTTCCTTCCTTCCTTCCTTCCTTCCTTCCTTCCTTCCTTCCTTCCTTCCTTCCTTCCTTCCTTCCTTCCTTCCTTCCTTCCTTCCTCCTTTCTTTTTTTGTGAGACTTAATTACTATTTCAGTTTTCTGGCTTGTTGTTAGTTCATTCTGATTGATTCAGTCTTGGGATTTTGTATAAGTTGGCTTCGCAATGCTATAGTGAAACTAGTGCTATATTTGGGAGGTTATGCAGTGTCAGGGATCAATGGGGGCCTTGCACATACAAGGCATTCTTTGCACACTTTTCAATTATCTTCTAGGTCCGTTATTGTATATTTCATTTCTATCTCATTAATTTCTGGTCAAATTTTCTTTTTATGGGGGAGTGTTTGGGCCATACTTGGCAATGCCCAGGAGTTATTCCTGGCTCTGCACTCAGGAATTACTCCTAGAAGTGCTCAGTTCTGGTCTAATTTTCTGCTTTTCCTTTCCTTACTGACTTGACACTTTTGCTTTTTGTTTTTCCTAGTCCCTTGATGTGTAAGGTTAGATTTATTTGAGTTTTCTTTTTGTTTCCTGATATTTCCTATATTTTTATGACTTTCTTCATAGTACTGCTTTTGCTATGTACCATATGCTGTGATATCTTAGGCTTTTATTTTTGTTTCCAGGAACTAAAATTTTTCTTACTTTATTTCTTGTTGGCCCATAAAAGTCTATAACATTTTATGAAATAACTCCATGTATTTCAGTTTTTACCAGCTATCTTTTTATAGCAAATTTATAGTTTTATATAAAGGTGATTCATAAATATATATTATTTATCTTCATGGATTTTTTAAATTCTTGTTTTGTGTCTCAATACATTGCCCATTATCAACAATGTTCTTTGTGTATTTTAGAAGACTATTTTTTTCAGTTCAACTCCTGTATAAAGCTGTTGTTCACTTCAACTTTTTCTGCTTGTTTGATCAATGATGAGGGTGATCTGTTGAAATCCCCTACTACTATTGTGCTGCTGTTGAACTCCTGTTCTTTGCTTTTCCTAATAATTGATTATAAATATCAAGACTTTTTTGGTGCAGGTATGTCAGTGAGTGTTAAATTCTACTGATAGAGTGATCCTTAATCATAATATCTTTGCTTCTTATTCCCTTTTTAAAGTTGAAGTCTATTAGGTCAAATATAAGTAAACCTGTCCCTAACATTTTAGTTTATCATTTGCCTGTGTGATTGTTTCCCAACCTTTTAATTTGAATCAGTGGTTATCACTTTAACTCAAGATTGTTTTCTGGAGATAGAAAAAAGTTGAATTTTCCTTTCTGGCCCATTCTGCCACTTTGTGTCTTTTGATTAGTGAGTTCAGACCATTGATATTTAGGGAATTTATTGATACAAAAGTATTTACATTTTATGGTGTGGATTTGTGTTTCATTGATGTTTGTTTCTATTTTTAATGTTTGTTTTGCTGTTCTCTGATTCTCTTCCCTTATATTTTGATATCACTCCTTTTAGTAATTATCATGTTCCATTTGCTTGTTCTTGATTCTTTTAATTATCTTTTAGTCTTAAGGTTACAGTTAAGTTTACATCCAAACTTTTAGCTTGTAGTCAATATAAAAAGGATATCAAGTAAATCTCAAGTTCATTCTAAGTGTCTATTATCATTCTCCTTATTTATAATGTTTTTGATACCTAGTTCCTTCTAAATGTTGTTATTCTTTTGACTGAAATATCTTTATTAATTGTTAAATAAGGCCAGTTAAATTAATGTGGATTTCTTTAAATTTTTAAAATATCACCATTAATTACAAAGTTATTCATGATTAACATACAATGTTTCAACACCAATCCCTTCATCAGTGTTCACTTCCCTCCATCATATCTTTGATTTCTCTCCTTTTTCCCAGCGTGGCAGACACTTTTTCATTTTCTTTTCATTCTTGTAGGCATTGTGGTTTACAGGACTGTTACTGGTAGGATATCGTACGTATTGTTTACCTTCTTTCAGCAGTCAGTCCTCATTAAGAGCAACCACTTCCTTTGTTATTGTCATAGTGATCCCTTCCCACTCCCCCCGACAATGGCAAGTTTCTTAGTAAGAGCCAACTCTCCTACACATTGCTTCTATTGCTTTTTGGCATTATTTATCTTCTCATTTTCTTACTTCATATATCTCATATAAGTGATATTATTCTGCCTATCCCTCTCTCCCTGACTCATTACACTCAGCATGATAACTCCATGTATCGACAAATTGCATGACTCCATCTTTTCTTATGACCAAGTAGTATTCCATTGTATATGTACCATAGTAATTATTTGTACCTTAGTTTCTTTATCCAGTTATTTGTCCTTGGACACTTGGGTTGTTTCTGCTTTTTGCCTATTGTGAGTAGTGCTGCAATGAATATAAAGTGCAGATGTCTTTTCTGCATTGTGGTTATACTGAAGCTGTATTCCTAGTATTTTGAGGACTGTCCATATTGTCTTCCAAAAAGATTAGACCTGTTGACATTCTCACTAGAAGTTGATGAAGGTCCCCTTTCCCCCACATCCCTGCCAACACTGGTTGTTGTTCTTTTTTATAAATGCCAGTCTTTCTGGTATGAGGTGATGTCTCGTTGTTTTGATTTGCATTTCCCTTATGCTTAATGATACAAAGCATTTTTATATGCCATTTGGCCATTTGTATTTCTTCTTTGAGGAAGTTTCTGCTCATCTCTTCTCCTCATTTTTTGATGGGGTTGGATTTTTTTTCTTGTAAAGTTCTACCAAATGCTTCATATACCTTGGATATTAACTCTTTGCTAGATGAGTGGTGGGCAAATAATTTCTCCCAGTGTGTGAACTTTCATTGTATCCTGATCATTGTTTTCTTTGAAATACAGAAACTTTAAAATTTAATGTAATTCTATTAATCTCTGCTTCCATTTGACTGATCAGTGGTGTTTCATCTTTAAAGGTGTCTCTGGCTTCAATGTCATGAAGAGTTCTGTCTATGTTTTCCTCTATGTACCTTATGGATTCAAGTCTGATATTGATATATTTAACGTATTTTGTTTTACTTTTGTGCATGGCATTAGAAAGAGGTCTGAGTTCACTTTTTTGCATCTTGACTACCAGTTTTCCCAGTACTACTTATTAAAGAGGTTTTTCTTGCTCCAGTTCGTATTTTTCTCCTTTATTTAAGACTAACTGATTATATACCTGAGGGTCTGTCTCTGGATTTTCAATTCTATCCAACTGATCTGAGGGTTCATCTTGATTCAGTGCCATACTATTTTAATTAATACCACTTTGTAGTACCGCTTGAAGTTGGGGAAAGTGATTCCTCTCTTTAGTTTTCTTTTCCCTGACCATTATTTTGGCAAGTTGGGAATATTTGTTGCTCCATATAAATTTCAGAAGCATTAATATATTTTCTTTGAAAAACATGGGCATCTTCATAAGAATTGTATTGAATCTGTATAATGCTTTGGGAATACTGCCATATTGATGATGTTAATCCTCCCAATACATGAGCAAGGAATGTTTTTCTATTTTCTCTTGTCCTCTTTTAATTTTTTTAAGTAGTGTAGTAGTGTTTTTCTTTCTTTCTTTCTTTCTTTCTTTCTTTCTTTCTTTCTTTCTTTCTTTCTTTCTTTCTTTCTTTCTTTCTTTCTTTCTTTCTTTCTTTCTTTCCTTCTTTCCTTCTTTCTTGTTTTCAGGACAATCCTGATAGTACTTAGGGTTTACTTCTAGCTCTGCATTTATGGATCATTCCTGGTGTGTTTGGGGGACCATATAGGATACCAGGGATTGAACCCCATTGGCTGCATGCAAGGCAAGTGCCCTACCCACTGTACTATCACTCTGGTTCCTCTTTTCATATATATTTTTAAATTTTTACATCACTGTACAGTTACAGACTTACAAACTTTTGTGCTTACGTTTCAGTTATACAATGATCAAGTACCCATCCCTTCACCAGTGCCCATTCTCCACCACCAATGATCCCAGTATCCCTCCCACCACCCTCGCCCCTTCCCCCCTACCCCGCCCCAGTGGCAGGACATTCCCTTTTTTTCTCTCTCTCCTTTTGGGTGTTGTGGTTTGCAATATGTGTATTGAGTGGTCTTGCCCCTCTTTAAATAGTGTTTTGTAGTTTTTTTTGTATAGCTCTTTTACCTCTTTTGTTAAGCTGATCCTTAGGTACTAGATTTTCTGAAGCATAATTATGAATGAAATTTAAAACTATATCTATCTCTTCTCATTCATTATTTACATATACAGAAGCCATAGATTGTTGTGTGTTGATTATGTACCTGCCATTTTACCATACAATTACATAATTTCTAAAAGTGTTTTATTGAAGTTTTCTGGGCTTCCTAAATATAGTACCATCTTATCCACAAGTAGTGAAAACTTTACTTCCTTTCCTATCTGGATGCCTTTAATATATTTTTCTTGCCCAATTTCTATGGTAAATAACTCCAGCACTATACTGAAATTGATGGGAGTGAGCAAACTTGTCTCATGCATGATCTTAGAGGAAAGGCTCTCATATTCGCTGTGAGTTTGTGGTAAATGGGTTTATGGTAATATGTTGAGAAAAGTTCCTTCAATTTCTACATTATTTAGAGGTTTTTTTTAATCATGGATGTATGTGGTATCTTGTGAAATGCTTTCTCTGTATCTATTGGTGTAATCACTTGTATCACTTGTCACTTGTTAACCTGTTGATCTTCGATTTGCTTGAGTGGGCACCAGTAACGTCTCCATTTGTCCCTGCCGCGTGTTAGAGCATGCCCAATGATATCTGCTCACTCCAGGAACAGGAAGAACCTCAAATCATTCATTCAGGTTTTTGATGAAGAGTCTAATCATATCGTTGGTGGGCAGCCACATGATCTTTTGATGTCCCGTGGAATCCAGTCGGTAACAGCTATAGTCCAGTGGTGGTCTCTGAATCGCATCACGTGTCCGGCCCATCTGATTTTTGATGCCTTGGCAAACGAGACAGTGTCCCTGATTCTCGACCGTTGACGGAGGTCAGAACTCCGGATTCCTTCTGTCACTTGAGTGAAACGTGATACTCCTAGCATAGCGCTTTCAATTCCTCTTTGGGATACCTGAATAGCATTCTCATCCTGTTTATGTAGGGCCCAGGTCTCAGAGGCATATGTTAGTGAAGGAAGAATGATGGAGACGAAAAGATGTACCCAGAACTGGAGGTTCTTCGTCCTCTTAACCAATTCTTCAATGCTCTTGAAGGTGTTCCACTCTGCTCTCTTCCTCTTGCACAGTTCTGGCACCAAGTCATTCCTCATGTTGTTATTGACCCAGGTACACATAGCTGCTACATTCAGAGATGTTCATTCCATTGAGAGCAAATGGAATGTCAGGGACTAGTTCATTTTTCATGAATATTGTTTTGCTGAGATTCAGCTGCAGTCCGACCTTTTCATGCTTGTGGTCAAAGTCGGCCAGCATTTGTGCCACTTGACTAATGTTAGGCATTATAAGAATGATGTCATCAGCGAAACGGAGGAGGTGTAGTTGCTGACCATCTATCTTCACTCCCATTCCTTCCCATTCCAGTCATCTCATGATGTTCTCAAGGGTGGCACTGAAGAGTTTTGGTGAAATGGTATCACCCTTCCGAACCCCTCTCTTTATGTTAATGATCACTTCCTTGTAGAATGGGGAGATCCTGGTGGTGAATCCATAATACAGCTCATGGAGGATCTTGATGTACTGAGTTTCAACACCCTGTTTGGTTAGGGCTTTGATGACTGCTTCAGTCTCAACAGAATTGAAGGCCTTCTTTAAATTGATGAATATTAGACAGAGTGGCATCTTGAACTCTCTTGAAACTTCGATGAGTTTGGTCACTGTGTGGATATGGTAGATCATGCTGAATCTTTTTCGGGACCCTTCTTGCTTGCATGGTTGTCCTTTGTCTAGTCTTCTGCCTATTCTATTCAGGATGACTCGAGTGAACAATTTGTAGACGTCGGACAACAGGCAGATTGGGCGATAGTTGCCGATGTTGTGGATGTCTCCCCTCTTGAACAAAAGAACAAAGAACGGTCCTTCTGGTTTTCCATTGGGATGAAAACTTGCATTCGGTTCCATCCAAATGCAAGGTGTAATCATTTTTTTTTAGTTTTTCTATTATTAGGTGTATTACGTTGATTGTCTTGCATATGTGAAACAATCTTTGCATCCTTGGAAAAATCCCTTTTGGTCACGTCGTATGATATTTTTGATGAGTTGGTGAATTTGATTTGCTAATATTTTGTTTAAGATCTTTGCACCTATGTTCATAGGAATATCTGTCTGTTTTTTGGGATAATCTTTGCTTCATAAAAACTGAGAGTGTTTCTGAAAAGTTCTTTGCCACCCCTTCAAATTTGAGCGGTAAACTAGATTGATATAGTGTTTGTTGCAGGAACTTTCAATTCAAGACTTTGAAGATATTGTGCTATTCCTTTTTGGATTAAGGTTTCTCTTGAGAAATGTGCTGAGAGACTATTTTGGGGATTCATTTATATGTTACTATTTGTTCTTTTTCTTGCTGTTGTTAAGATTCTCTTATTATCTTTGATTTATGACTTTTTAATTATAATGTGTCTTGGTGTGTGTTTGGGCATATTTTGTTTGGAACTCTGGGTGCTTTCTGGATCTAGATGTATATATACTTGCCTTTTGGGGGAGACATTTTATGTTATAGTTTCTTCAGATAATATTTCTTCTTCTATGTATGATGGAAATCCAATGATATGACTACTGTTCTTTTTAATGTTGTCCCATAAACCTTGTATATTTTCTTCATTTTACATATTCCCTTTCCTTGTTTTTGCTGCTACAATGTCTGGGGGCCATGCACTTGATTGTAGTACTCACTGGTGTTCATATAACTTTAGCATTCACGCTTTAGTTGTGCTGCTTGAAGACACTTGGTTGCAGTACTCAGAGACCATATATTTTTTGTTTTTCTAGCATTGTGTTCACAAATGGCAGTACTGTTATTTGGTGCCTGGGATTGAACCCAGTGCCGCATGCCTGTGAAGCAGGAATTTTATTACTGAGTCACATGCATAGGCTACTTCTTTGTGTATTTTCTTGGGGGCTCTCAAACAGTTCTCAGTAGATCTGAGGTCACAACTGGTAAGAATTGACTTGGTTCTGCAGTCAAATTCTTCAGTGATCAAGAACTATCTGGCTTGCAGATGCTCTGGTTCTGCTTAGACCCAGTGGTGCTAGAGACCACCAGGGTAATGTCCGATAGTATTTAGAGGTACTTGCAGATTTGGGATTGAATTTAGGACCCCAAACATGCAAAGCATGTGTTGTAGCCTTTTGAGTTATTTCCTCAGTCCCATCTTATCTTTATTTCTTAAGTTTTAAAAACATTTTTGCTATTCTTGTTTCAGGCACAACACTCAATAGAGCTGTATGGCCCTCTTCTAGGTACTGGGCCTTGTGGTGCATTCCCGGAGGTATTGTGCTCATACATGGTGATGCACTGCTCTTAGTGGGTCGCCAAGTGTTCTAGCAGTGCTCAGATTCTACCAGGGCTATACCTAATAATGTATGGACACAAAGTGTTAACTAGGATTAAACTCAGGACATTTCTTGTGCTCCAGTACTTAATATGTCTTCATAGTCCTGATGTTCCTTTAAAAATTCCACAGTCCTGATGTTTCTTTAAAAAGTTCTGCTTTCTTTTTTCCCTGCTGTTCCTTTTTGATGCTTTCCAATATCTGAGCTTTAAACTCAGTGAGTTGCTCATCTTCAATTCTTCTATTGAAACATCTCTTTTTTTAAATTTATTTTATTGAATCACCATGTGAAAAGTTACAAAGTTCTCAGGCTTATGTCTCAGTTATACAATGCTCAAACACCCGTCCTTTCACCAGTGCCCATATTCCACCACCAAAAAAAAAACACCCAGTATACCTCCCACCCCCCACCCCCCAACCCCCCACCTGCTTAACTGATAAATTTCACTTAATTTTTCTCTTTACCTTGATTACGTTCCATATTTCAACACAAAACTCTCTATTGTTGTTGGAGTTTCAACACAGAACTCACTATTCTTGTTGGAGTTTATCCCCCCAAATAACTGCCCTATTGACAAGGAAACATTTGATAATTAGTTTTCCACTGATGAGAATGAAGAGATATAAGGTTTAGGATTTCTGTATTTTAGTAATTAAGTCCAGGGAGATTTAAGTTGGAAGTTGCATCATTTCCCCTCCTGGGGCTTCATGGAGCAAAAGCTTAGTTCACAGTCTGGAGACATGGCTGCAAGCACTTGCTGGGACCCAAAGTAATATAGCTGGCTCTGGATCCTGGTTGTTCAGCAGCAAAGCGGCTGTGCAAAGGCATGGCCACCCGGGTGGAATCTCAGCGGAGCACGAGCCAGTACCGGCCCGGGCCTGAGACTGCCCAAGAGTCCCGCTATTTCAAGTTCAAAACACTTTTTTTGTTTTCCCGCACCACCCTTTGAAACATCTCTTTGTTTATTTACTCTGTTCTTAACTCCATTATTTCTGTTTGAACTTTTACACACTTATTTGCCCTTGCTGAAATTTTCTTTTATTATCCTCATTTCCCTGAGTATGTCACCTGAACTTTTCCTCAGGTTGAGTACTTTGTTTTCCTTAATTAAATTTTTTCCCCAAGCAATTTTTTCTCTTTCTTTGTTTTAGTAACAAAGATTTTATATTTGTGTTTCAATCATACAATGATTGAACACCCATCAGTTTCCAGCACCAATGTCCCCAGTACCCCTCAGCCTCATCTCACCCCTCCTCCAGCCTCTGTGGCAGACAATTTACCTTTTACTCTCTCTCTATTTTGGGACATTACGGTTTGTAAAACATATACTGAGAGGCCATCATGTTTGGTCCTTTATGAATTTTCAGCACCCATCTCCCATCCTGATCGATCGCTCCAAGCATCATTGACTTAGTGATTTCATCTCTATCCCAGCTGCCTTCTCCCTCAGCTCATGAGGCAGGTTTCCAATCAAGGAGCAATATTCCTGGCCCTTGTCTCTACTCTACTTGGGTGTTAGTCTCATATTATGATATTTTATATTCCACAAATGAGTGTAATCATTCTATGGCTGTCCATCTCTGACTTGTTTCACTTAGCATGATACTTTTTTATGGTTTATTTTAAAAAAAAATTAATTTTTTATTAGTGAACCACCATGAGGTACAGTTACAGACTTACAAACTTCTGTGCTTGCATTTCAGTCATACAATTGTCGAGTACCCATCCCTCCACCAGTGCCAATTTTCCAGCACCAATGATACCAGCAGCCCTCCGACCACACCCAGCACGTCCCCTCAACCCCACCCTGCCTCTGTGTCAGGGCATTACCTTTTGTTCTCTCTTTCTCTCTTTTTGGAGGTTGTGGTTTGCAGTAGAAATATTAAGTGGCCATCATGTTCCGTCTATAGACTATTTTCAGCCAACATCTCCCATCCTAAGCGGGCCCTCCTAACACCCTTTACTTTGTGGTCCCTTCTCTATCTGGGACCCTTCTCTATCTTAAGTTAAGCCTTTTCGCTTAACTTGCAAATACCGGCTTCTAAGTTGTGGGTAATGGCCCTGGTACTTATCTCTACTGTTCTTGGGTGTTAGTCTCCCATTCTGTTACTTTATATTCCACAAATGAGTGCAACCTGTTGATGTCTGTCCCTCTCTTTCTGACTCATTTCACTTAGCATATTACTCTCCACATTAATACACTTATATGAAAATTTCATGACTCCACCTTTTCTAACAGATGCATAGTATTCCATTGTGCAGATGTAACAAAGTGTCTTTTAAAAAAAATTTTAATTGAATCACAGTGAGATAGTAACAAGCTTTCATGTTTGGGTTACAATTTCACAATGAACAAGCACCCATCCCTCCACCAGTGCACATTCCCCACCACCAATAGTCCAGGTATACCCCCCTTTCCCACCTTCCCCCTGCCTCTATGGCAGACAATATTCCCCATACTCTCTCTCTACTTTTGGGCATTATAGCTTGCAACACAGAAACTGAGAGGTCATCATGTTTGGTCCATTATCTACTTTCGACATGCATCTTCCATCCTGACTGGTTCCTCCAGCCATCATTTTCTTAGTGAAACCTTCTCTATTCCATCTACCTTCTCTCCTCCGTTCATGAAGTAGTCTTCCAGCTATCGGGCAATTCCACTGGCCCTTGTATCTACTGTCCTTGGGTGTCAGCCTCATGTGATGTTATTTTATACTCCACAGATGAATGCAGTCCCTCTATGTCTGTCCCTCTCTTTCTGACTCATTTCAATTAGCATGACACTCTCCGTGTATATCCATTTAGAAGCAAATTTCATGACTTCATCTCTCCTACAGCTGTATAGTATTCCATTTGTAGATGTACCAAAGTTTCTTTAACCAGTCATCTGTTTTAGGGCACAAGGGTTGTTTCCATATTTTGGCTATTGTGAATAGTGCTGCAATGAATATATAGGTACAGATGTCATTTCTACTGTGTTTTTTTTTTTGCATCCTCGGGATATATTCCCAGAAGTGGTATTGCAGGGTCATATGGAAGCTCAATTTCAAGTTTTTGAAAGACTGTACATATTGTTTTCTAGAAAGGCTGGACCAGTTGGCATTTCCACCAACAGTGAAGGAGCGTCCCTTTTTCCCCACATCCACACCAGCACTGGTTGCTTTTGTTCTTTTGAATGTGTGCCAGTCTCTGTGGTGTGAGATGATATCTCATTGTTGTTTTGATTTGCATCTCCTTGATGACTAGCGATGTGGAGCATCTTTTCGTGTGTCTTTTGGAAATTTGTATTTCTTTTTTGAGGAAATTTCATAACAAAGTTTCTTTAACAAGTCATCTGTTCTCAGGCACTTGGGATTTTTCCAGATTCTGGCTATTGTAAACAGTGCTGCAATGAATACAGGTGCAGTTGTCATTTCTACTATACTTTTTTACATCTCTGGGATGTATTCCCAGAAGTAGTACTGCTGCCCTACATCCTTCTACCCATTTTTGATGGGGTTGGAGGTCTGTTCACAAAAGCCAAAATCTGGAAACAACCCAAGTGCCCTAAAACAGATGACTAGCTAAAGAAACTTTGGTACATCTACACAACGGAATACTCTGCAGCTGTTAGGAGAGATGAAGTTATAAAATTTGCTTATAAAAGGATAGACATGGAGAGTATCATGCTAAGTGAAATGAGTCAGAAAGAGAGGGACAGACATAGAAGGACTGCACTCATTTGTGGAGTAAAGAATAACATCACATAAGACTGACACCCAAGAGCAGTAGATACAAGGGCTAGGAGGATTGCCCCATAGCTGGAAGACTGCTTCATTGGCAGAAGAGAGAAGGTAGATGGAATAGAGAAGGGATCACTAAGAAAATGATGGCTGGAGGAATCAGTGGGGATGGGAAATGCATACAGAAAGTAGATAATGGACCAAACATGATGACCTCTCACTGTCTGTTGCAAGCCATAATGCCCAAAAGTAGAGAGAGAGTATGGGGAATATTGTCTGCCAGGGAAACTGGGGGAGGGTGAAAAAGGGGGGATATTCTGGGGACATTGGTGGTGGGTAATGTGAACTGGTGGAGGGATGGGTGTTTGATCATTGTGAGATTGTAACCCAAACATGAGAGCTTGTAACTATCTCACGGTGATCGAATAAATATTTTTTAAAAAAGATTTGGTACTAGAGGTTGAGCTCCCATTTGACCCAGCAATACCACTGCTGGGAATATATCCCAGAGAGGCAAAAAAGTACAATCGAAACAACATCTGCACATGTATGTTCATCGCAGCACTGTTTACAATAGCCAGAATCTGGAAAAAACCCGAATGCCCCAAAACGGATGACTGGTTGAGGAAACTTTGGTACATCTATACAATGGAATACTATGCAGCTGTTAGAAAAAAGGAAGTCAAGAATTTTGTAGTTAAGTGGATGGGCATGAAAAGTTTCATGCTGAGTGAAATGAGTCAGAAAGAGAGAGACAGACATAGAAAGACTGCACTCATCTATGGTATATAGAATATCAGAGTGGGAGACTAATACCCTAGAACTGTAGAAATAAGTACCAGGAGGTTGACCCCATGGCTTCGCAGCTGGCCTCACGTTCCGGGGAAAGGGCAACTCAGAGAAGCGATCACCAACTACATTGTAGTTGAAGGCCATGTGGGGGAAGGGAGTTGCGGGCTGAATGAGGGCTAGAGACTGAGCACAGCGGCCACTCAACACCTTTATTGCAAACCACAAGAGCTAATTAGAGAGAGAGAACAGAAGGGAATGCCCTGCCACAGTGGCAGGGTGGGGTGGGGGGGAGATGGGATTGGGGAGGGTGGGAGGGACGCCGGGTTTACGGGTGGTGGAGAATGGGCACTGGTGAAGGGATGGGTTCCCGAACTTTGTATGAGGGAAGTATAAGCACAAAAGTGTATAAATCTGTAACTGTACCCTCACGGTGATTCTCTAATTAAAAATAAATAAATTATAAAAAAAAAGATTTGGTACTTCTGGGTCAACTCGGAGCTCAATTTATAATTTTTTGAGAAGCATCCATACTGTTTTCCAAAAGGGCTGAACCAGTCAGCATTCCCACCAGCAGTGAAGGAGAGTCCCTTTCTCCCAACATTCGCGCCAACAAAAGAACTTTTGTTCTTTTGCATGTGGGCAAGTCTCTACGATGTGAGATCTCATTGTTTTGATCTGCATCTCCCTGATGATTAGCAATGAGGAATATTTTTTCAAGTGCCTTTAGGCATTAGGATTTCTTATATGAGAAAGTTTCTGTTCATTTCATCGCCCTATTCTCTGATGTGGTTGGATGTTTTCTTTTGGTGGAGTTCAACCAGTGCCTTGTAAATCCTTGATATCAACCGCTTATCAGATGGGTATTGGGTGAATATCCTTTTCCATTCTGTATACTGTCTTTATATTCTGGTCACTGTATCTTTTGAGGTGCAGAAGCTTCTCAGTTTAAGGTAGTCCCATTTGTTTATCTCTGTTTCCACTTGCTTGGCCAATGGTGTGTCACTTTTAAAGATATAAAGATACAAAGCTGCAACGTCGTGGAGGGTTTTCCTGACCTTGTCTTCGATGTGCCTTATGGATTGTGGTCTGATGTTGAGGTCTTTAATCCATTTTGAACTGACAGTTGTGCTTGGTGTTAAGCAGATATCTGAGCCCATTTTTGGCATGCATTTGACCACTTTTTTCCAGCACCATTTGTTAAAGAGGGTTTCCTTGCTGCACTTCACATTTATTGCTCCATTATAAAACATTAGATGATCATACATTTGAGGTTGTGTGTCAGGATATTCAATCCTGTTCCTGGTCTGCAGCTCTCCCTTCGTTCCAGTACCGTGATGTTTCAATTATTACCACTTTGTAGTATAGTTTGAGGTTGGGGAAGGTGATGGCTCCCATCTTCTTTTCCCCAAGAATTGCTTTAGCTATTCGTGGGGGCTTATCATTCCATATGAATTTCAGGAGTGTTTGCTCCATTTCTTTGAAGAATGCCATGGTTTTCCTTATAGGAATTATATTGAATTTGAACAATGCTTTGGGGAGTATTGCCATTTGACAATGTTAATTCTCCCAATCCGTGAGCAGAGGATATCTTTCCATTTCATCGTGTCCTCTTTTAATTCTTCAAGTAGCACTTTGTAGTTTTCTTTTTGCAAGTCCTTTACCTCCTTAAGCTGATTCCAAGGTACTTGATTTTCTGAGGCATAATTGTGAATGGGATGGCTTTTTTCATGCCACTTTCTTCTCTCTTATTATTTGCATATAGGGCAGCCAGAGAATTTTGGGTATTGATTTTATAGCCTGCAACATTACTATACAAGTCTATTGTTTCTAGGAGTTTCTTGGTAGATGTTTTAGGGATCTCTAAATATAGTATCATATCATCTGAAAATTGTGAGAGCTTGATTTCTTTCTTTCCTACCTGTCACTATCACTGTCACTGTCATTCTGTTGCTCATCGATTTGCTTGAACGGGCACCAGTAATGTCTCCATTCTGAGACTTGTTATTACTGTTTTTGGCATATTGAATATGCCACAGGTAGCTTGCCAGACTCTGATGTGTGGGTGAGATACTCTCAGTAGCTTGTCGAGCTCTTTGGGAGGGGCGGAGGAATCAAACCCGGGTTTCCTACCTGAATGCCCTTAATATCTATTTCTTGCCTAACCTCACTTAGTATGATACTTTTCAGGTCAATCAGCTTATAAGCAAATTTCATGACTTCATCTATCCTAACAGCTGCATAGTATTCCATTGTGCAGATATACCAAAGTTTCTTTAACCAGTCATCTGTTCTGGTCTGGGAATCTCAGGTTGTTTCCAGATGCTGGCTACCATGAATAGTACTGAAACCAAGTATTTTTTCTTCATCCTACTGTTGGTATGAGTTTCTCTGTCTCTTAACTGTGTTTTGTCTTCCATGTATGTCTAGGTGGTGCCTTGGTATGATCCCAAGCAGTGACTGTAATGTGATCAAATGATTTTTATGTGTTGATTTTATAATCTTCTTAATTCACTTATCATCTGATATTTTTGGTTTTTCTAGGATTTGCTATATCCTAATTGTTCATTTCGATGAATTTAACATATGTATGAAAAGATCATGACATCAAGATTATGGCACATTTCATAAATTCAAAATATGTTCTTATTGTCCTCTCCTTAACTCTCCTTTATACCTGGGAAAACATCCATTGTGTTTCTGACATTATACTTTATTTAAATTTATATATTTTATATCATTTGAAATCATATGATTTACATTTATAGACTGGGCATTTTTTCACTTGGTATAACATTTTGAGATTCATCTACATGCGTCTTTGCATAAGTGGTATATATTTTTAATTGCACAAAAACTTTTATTATATGGCTGTTTACATAGTTTGTTGATTAAAATATTCACCTATTTATGGGGATTTAGATAATTTCCAGATTTTCCCCATCAATAGGTGAATATTTTAATCAACAAACTATGAAAAGCTTTGGGCTGGAGCAATAGCGCAGCATTAGGGCATTTCTGTTGCACGCAGCCGACCCTGGTTCGTTTCCTCTACTCCTCTCGGAGAGCCCAGCAAGCTACTGAGAGTATCTCGCCCACACAGCAGAGCCTGGCAAACTACCCATGGCATATTTGATATGCCAAAAACAGTTACAACAAGTCTCACGATGGAGACAGTACTGGTGCCCGCTTGAACAAATCGATGAGCAATGGGATGACAGTGACATTGATACAGAAAATCTTTGAATATTGTTGCATAAGTCTTTGCCACGTTTGATGTTTTTATTACTTTCAGGTCCTCTAAGTGTATTGGCTAGGTCTTATGTTAGGTATATGTTAAGCATTTTAAAATCCTACTGTAGTATATTCTATAGAGGTTGAACCCTTTAGATAAACAGCATATAAGATCCAGGAGGATATGAGAGTTCTAGTTGATCTATACCCTTATTAATATTTTTATGTTTAATATATTTAATTATAGCTGTTCTACCTGGAATATGGTTATATAATCGTCCACTTATGTGAATTGTATTTTTTCTTTTGCTTTCATTATTGTCTTTAGTTTCTGGTAGATGATTATGACGTTTGGGTCCAGGAAAGATTTCTTTGGGCTTAAACTATTTGGGATTGCCAAGATTAACTTTTTGAAAACCACTTAACTCTGATGGACTGGAGTGATAGCACAGCGGGTAGGGCATTTGCCTTGCACACAGCCAACCCGGCTTTGATTCCTCCGTCCCTCTCTGAGAGCCTGGCAATCTACTGAGAGTATCCCTCCTGCACGGAAGAGCCTGGCAAGCTAGCCGTGGTATATTTGATATGCCAAAAAAAGTAACAACAATTCTCACAATGGAGACATTACTGGTGCCTGCTCCAGCAAATCAATGAACAAAGGGACGACAGTGCAACAGTGCTACAGTGCTACTAAACTGAGATAAGCCTGGAATATATCCAATGTGTGCAACTTGATATGTTTGGAAATAAGTATATATCTGAGAGTTTATCAGCACAGTATATATAATAAACTTATCCAATGCCTTGAAAAGTTTCTTAAAATTCTCCTTGTCACTTTTTCTTAATAGAACATTTAACATGGGACTAGAGATCAGAGTCAGTAGTTGAGAACCTGCTTCAGATGCATAACTCCCAAGATTTGACTCATGCACTTTCCCCAGCATTCTACACACAACAAAACAATGGGGACAGGGAGAGACAATACAGAAGTTATGGCATGTGTTTTGTATGCATCTGATCCTTGTTCAAATCCCTAGCAACACATTGTCTCCTGAGCACCACTAGATATATCTCCGGACATCCGTGGGCACCATTGGTGTTACTTTGGTTGTCCCAGGGACTACTGGGACAAAGGAATACCACATCCTCAGGTCATAGCTGATAGTTCTGTTGGTAGAGTATCACTGAGAGTGTACACTGGATCCCCTGACAACCACTTGGAAAGATAATAGAGCAAAAACAAAACAAAGCAAAAATCCAAAGAGTATTTTATATAAGATATATCCTCTTAGCAATAAAATATTAATCATTTTGGGAGGAATAAGGTCATACCCAGCATTATTCATGGTTTACTCTTGTCCCTGTACTCAGGAATCATTCTTCGCCATGCTAAGGGGAGCATATTTGTTTCTGCAGATTGAAGGAGGATCGGTAACACAAAAGTCAAGTGCCTTACCTACCACACTCCCTACCCAACTTCATGATTTTTTGTCTTTAACAACAAAACCAATATTATTATTATTTTATATATGCAGTGTTCCTACACACTCTTATCACTGGAGTATGCTACACCATATCTACCATCAGAGTGTCTAGATACTTCTGATTTTATCCTAAAATATACTTCCCCTCACACCCTTAGATAATAGTTCTATTGACAGTATCCTCCGAGCAAAAATTTAAATACATAATATTGTATTATGTCAAAAGCAAGGTCCCGACGAGGGACAGAATGGGACCCAGGGAAAGCTGTGAGCTACCCTGGCATCGAAATGGACCAGGCTAAAGCGCCACAATACTCAACTATAAGTTGAGAGCATGGTCATAGACAAATGCTGTTATGATCCAAAAGTAACGACGAGACTAGGACCCTGCTAGGGTTAGGAAGACTAACCTTGCCTGAAGACTGTGGTCTGGAATATATAGTGAATGTCCTCAGGAAGAACCAAACTTTGAGTTTGATATACTTTTTAAATAATTTATTTATTTTTTAATTAGTGAGTCACAGTGAGGGTACAGTTACAGATTCACACATTTTCGTGCTTGTTTTTCCCTCATGCAATGTTCAAGAGCCCATCCATCCACCAGTGTTCATTCTCCGCCACTTATGAACCCAGTATCTCTCCCACCCCCCTATCCCATCCCCCACCCCACTCCACCTCTGTGGCAGAGAATTCCAATTTGTTCTCTCTCTCTCCTTTTGGATGCTGTGGTTTGCAATAGTGGTATTGAGTGGCCATCATGTTCAGCCTCTAGTCTACTTGCAGCGTGCATCTCCCTCCCCGCTCGGGATTCCCAATCACATTTTACTTGGTTTTCCCTTCTCTATCTGGGATGACTTCCCCCAGCGTGTGAAGCTAGCTTCCAAGCAATGGAATCAACCTCCTGGTATTATATACTACTATTCTTGGGTATTAGTTTCCTACTCTGCCATTTTATATTCCACAGATGAGTGCAATCTTTCTATGTCTGTCCCTCTCTTTCTGGCTCATTTCACTTAGCATGATACTTTCCATGTTGATCCACTTATATGCAAAGTTCATGACTTCATTTTTTCTAACAGCTGCATAGTATTCCATTGTATAGATGTACCAAAGTTTCTTTAACCAGTCATCTATTCTCGGGCACTCGGGTTTTTTCCAGATTATGGTTATTGTAAACAGTGCTGCGATGAACATATAAGTGCAGATGTCATTTCGACTGTACTTTTTTGCCTCTCCAGGATATATTACCAGAAGTGGTATTGCTGGATCAAATGGAAGCTCAATTTCTAATTTTTTGAGAAGTGTCCATATTGTTTTCCAAAGGGGCTGGACAAGTCAGCATTTCCACCAGCAGTGTATAAGGGTCCCTTTCTCTCCACATCCTCTCCAACAGCGTTTGCTTTGGTTCTTGTGGATGTGTGCCATTCTCTGTGGTATCTCATAGTTGTTTTGATCTGCATCTCCCTGATAATTAGTGATGCAGAACATTTTTTCATGTACCTTTTAGCCATTCGTATCTCTTTCTTGGAAAAGTTTCTGTTCATTTCTTCGGCCCATTTTCTGATGGGGTTGGATGTTTTCTTCTTGTAGAGTTCAACTAGTGCTTTTTATACCCTTGATATCAATCCTTTATCAGATGGATATTGGGTGAATATCCTTTCCCACTCTGTAGATTTCCTTTGTATTCTGGTCACTGTGTCTTTTGTGGTGCAGAAACTTCTTAGTTTAATGAAGTCCCCTTTGTTTAACTCTGTTTTTACTTGATTGCTTAGTTCTGTGTCATCTTTGAAGATACCTTTAGCTTCAATATTGTGAAGGTATTGCCGACCTTGTCTTCGATGTAACTTATGGATTGTGGTCTGATGTTGAGGTCTTTAATCCATTTTGATCTGATTTTTGTGCATGGTGTCAAGTCGAGATCTAAGGCCCTCTTTTGCATGTGGTTTTCCAGTTATGCCAGCACCATTTGTTGAAGAGGCTTTCCTTGCTCCACTTCACTTTTCTTGCCCCCTTATCAAATATTAGATGATCATACATTTGGGGTTCTGTGTTGGGATATTTCACTCTGTTCCATTGGTCTGTGTCTCTGCCTTTGTTCCAGTACCATGCTGTTTTAGTTGTTACCACTTTGTAGTAAAGTATAAGGTTGGGGAGGGTGATGCTTCCCATCATCTTTTTCCCCAGAAATGTTTTAGCTATATGTGGGCGTTTATTGTTCCATATGACTTTCAAGATTTCTTGATCCATTTCTTTGAAGTATGTCATGGGTATCCTTATAGGGATTGCGTTGAATCTGTATAATGCTTTGGGGTGTATTGCCATTTTGACAATGTTGATTCTCCCTATCCATGAACAGGGGATATGTTTCCATTTCCTCATGTCCTCTTTTATTTCATGGAATAGTGTTTTATAGTTTTCTTTGTAGAGGTCCTTTACTTCTTTAGTTAAGCTGATTCCAAGGTATTTGATTTTCTGGGGAACGATTGTGAATGGGATTGCTTTTTTCATGTCCCTTCCCTCTGTTTCATTGTTTGCATATAGGAAGGCTGTGCTCTTATATAATGACATTGCTAGAAATATTAGAAGTAAATTTACTACAACTATTTAAGTGGATTACTAGCTGAGGAAAGAAGAAAGTAACACACCATGGATGTGATCCTGCCCTTTAGTGGATCTCCTAGTAATCTGTAGTAATCTCCTTAGATGAGATTTTGCTAATCTCTTGGAGGAGTGGTCTTACCCCTCTTTGTTGATTTGTTAATGTTCAACCCAACTTTTTGTCACCACCCTATGTGATTGCTGCATAAACTAAGACTGTAAGAGAAGTAGGGAGAAGACAAGCAGAGCAAAAAGCGAAAGAGAATCAGGGAGTCATCAAAGCCAGAAGCAGGAGAAATAAAGAGCACAGAGTGAGAGTCAGAGTCAAAGTAGTGGTCAGAGTCAGGAGTAAGGGTCAGAGTCAGAAGTAAGAGACAGAGTCAGAAGTGAGAGTCAGAAGGGTCCAGAAAGTGAAGCAGAAGGGCTCTGGAGAGAGAAGAAGCGAGATTGGAAGAGACCGGAGGAGAGACGACAGAGACAGAGTCAGAGATAGAGAGACAGACAGAAGAGAGCACAGTGGCACACACAGAAACAGAGCACAAGGAGGAGCCATCCAGATCCTGTCCATACACAGCGGCTTGAGAGCACCGAACTCGAGCAGCGCAAGAGAGAGAGAGAATGCTGCCCTGAAAGCTCATGAACAACACACATCACATCATCCCCTTCCACGTGCATGTTTATATTTTTTACAGTGATCTAACCATGGGCCTGCCTCATATATAAGGCATGTGCTCTACTACTGAGCCACATTGTTGCATCCTTGACTCAACTTGGGGGTTATTTTTAATTTTGGGTCATAGTTGTGTTCAAGGAATTACTCCTAGCTCTCTGCTCAGAGATCATTCTTGGTGAGACTAGAGGGAACTTCTGCATTCCCTGGATTGAACATGGATCAGCCACATGCAAGGGGAGTGTACTGTGTACCTGCTGTACTCTCTCACCAACTCTTGAATGCATTTTGAATGCATTGTTTTCTTGATTTCACTTATATATTTATACATGTTTTCTGACTCACTGAGATTCTTTTTATAAATTTAATTTTATTTTTATAAAGTAGTTCACAATATTTGATTACACTTAATAGTTGGACACCAATCCAACCACCATTGCACTTTCCAACCATCATATTTTGCATGTTTCCATCCTAAATCCCAACACCTGCCCTGAAGCAGAACAGAAATAATTTATTTTGTATTGTTTGTTATGAACAAACCACTGAAAATGCTCAAAAAAAACTTTCCTTAGAGGAGAGTGTGTGAAGGTCATATTTCACTCGGGAGCCATTAAGCCCTTCTATAAGAAATTACTAATATGTTGTTAAGGGTTGAGCCTTGTGTGTATATATGTATATACATCTGTAAAAATATAATTCCCTCTAAGATTGGTTGCCTTCTACTTTAAACCCCATAAAATGTGGTGCTCTACTCTTGGAGTATGTGTGGTGTGAAGTATGAGTTGTCCAGGGATAGGTTTACTCCTGGGTGAAGTTCAGCTCGAGAGTGTGGAGAGTGGCCATGAGCATATTGATGGTTGAGTTCTGGAGGTTTTTGGCTGCCGGGGCTGGGTCCCTTGGGGCGGGGTGGGACCTCACCTCCCCACTTCGGGGTGCCCAGAATGAATCAACCTGGTGCAGGGTCTGGTGGCATTGCTATAGATCACTGAGATTCTTTAAGATAACTATTGTGAAATTTTTGTCAATTTGTCAATCTGTTACTTTTTTCCTTTAGGTTTTTGAGCTACACCCAGAGATATTCAGGGTTTACTCCTGTTTGTGTTCAAGGGACCATATAGTAAGCCAGATATTGAATCCAGCTCAGCCATGTGCAAAGCAACCACCCTACCCACTGTACTATCTCTTTGGTCCAATAGATTTCTGTTTCTTTAGATTTGGCAGAGCCTGGCAAGCTACCCGTATGTATTGGGTATGCCAAAAACAGTAACAATAAGTCTCACATTGAGAGACGTTACTGGTGCCCGCTCGAATAAATTGATGAGCAACGGGATGACAGTGAATCACAGTGAATGTGACATTTACATGATTTTAAAATAATTCTTGTACTTTGAATCCGTGTTTATGCATTCTAATAAGTCACTTGACTTTGCTAGTGGGAGTTCTTTAGTAAGCATCTTCAGTCTCTGAGTAGGTTATTTGTTGGTGACTCTGCCTTTGAGTGGTGGTCGTGCTCAGAAGAAAATATGTTTGATAGACCCTCTGCTCTCTTTCTCCCACAGAAAAAATTGTGGGTCAGTGGGAATGGGAGTCTCTCAATGCTGTGCTATGCAAGGGTGGAGGAGGAGTGGGGGTATGTAAAGTGAAACTGATGTTTTTTCCCCTTTCAAATGGTCTTTTCTTGCTTTTGTTCACCACCAGATTACTGGACTCTCAAAAGATATTTTCATCCATGAACAATTGTTAAATCTGTTTCCATGGGGACCTGAGGGCTTTGACCTCTTTTTTCTGCAATTTTGCTAATAGCGTCCCTGTTCTGAAGTTCTTGAATTTATAAATTTACATGTTTCTGTAAGCTTAGAAAATATTGACTGTCTTCTTTCCCTCCTATCCTTCCTTCTTTTTCTTCCCTTTTTTCTTTCTTTACCTTCCTTCCTTCCCTTTCATCTTTCTTCCTTCTCTTTTTCCTTCTCTCTCTCCTTTATTTCTTCTCTCCAGTCCTCCCCTTTGTACTATCTCTTTGCACCAATATGATGCTGTTTTAATAAAGACTTATAATTCCTGAACCTCCTATTTCATATTATTAGTAACGTACCTAGATCTTCTCATTTAACCCAACAAAACTTAACCATTAATTTACATCCCCACCTCCTTAACTGAGCTCTTTAAGGTGGCCTCAACTGACTTTTACAGCTGTATTTGGCTCTGAAAATTATGTTTTTATGCCAGTCTTATTTAAATTGAACTCTACTCGTGTAAGTGCATTCTGGCATTTTTTGTTTGCTTTTGAGAACTTCTCTATTTTCCTTGCGTTTTTCTCTCTGCTAGTGAGATCATCTCTGTGGCTCTTACTTCACCATATTTGTTTCAATTTTTCCTCTTAACAGAAAAAGTTCCATTAAAGATTTATTTATATTACTGTAAAATCCAAATCTACATTATGAAAAATTAGTATCTTACAATAATATAAAAATTAAGAATAAATATCCCAAAAAGAATTTCCATGAGAATGATGGAAACTATAATAACAGAATCTAGAGTCAGTAGGGAGATTGGAATTTCATTTTGTAAATATATATATATATATATATATATATATTAAGAAAGTCAGGGGGCTGGAGTGACAGCACAGCGGGCAAGGCATTTGCCTTGCATGCGGCCGACCCGGGTTCGAATCCCAGCATCCCATATGGTCCCCTGAGCACCGCCAGGGGTAATTCCTGAGTGCATGAGCCAGGAATGACCCCTGTGCATTGCCGGGTGTGACCCAAAAAGCAAAAAAAAAAAATTTAAAAAAATTTAAAAAGAAAGTCAGGGACTAGGCTGGAGAGATAGTACAGTGGCTAAAGCGGTTTTTATGTAAACGGCTGACTTGGTCAATCCCTGGCACCACAAATGGTACAGCAAATACGGCCAGGATTGATCCCTGAGCACAGAGCCAGAAGTGATCCTTGAGCATCACTGGGTATAGACTTCAATTCAAAATAAAGTCAGATAATTATAAGCAAGAGCCATATTTGGAGAAAGAATAATTTATTGGCCTTATTTATACATGCACTGTAAACCAGAATTAATCTTGGGAAATGTCACTGAGAGTGGCATCAGCGGTATGAGACATAACAGTTTCCTTAACTACCTTAGATTCTGACAAATCAATATTCTCTGTCATTTTTATTGGTAAATAGGGATATTGCAAGGAGAATTGCATGGTCTTAATAATCCATATTGTAATGATTAGTTAATGAAGATCTGCAATTCAGTTTCTGTTTATAGTTTCTGAAAGTATTGGCTCATGTGTGTATATTCATTGGGGCCCTTAATTTGTATATTTATGAGAATGACTAACAACCTGTCACTAGTCTCATTTGCTCAGGCAGCAGGATTAACCCAGCTGAGGAAACCTCAGTTTCTATTTCTTCTTTCCTTTCTCTCCTTCATTGATTACTTCAAAACGTATATCCATGATATTTTTGCCTGAACTAAAAATAAGGTGGGTCATCCTTTTCTGAGTAGGTACCATCCCAAAAAGCAACTGGAACTTTCAAGGACCAATAAAAACTTGGTTGATAAATAGGGTCCTAACACAAAGAGGTGTGAGTCTTCTCCTTCCTGGTAGTAAACCTACTTCTCCCACCTGAAAGGACTTGCAGGAGAGCACTCCAGAGAAGGAGAATAATATTCAATGAGTGACTTCCATGTCTACTAAAATCTTTATAGTTCTGCCATGTCCAATGTTGCCTGGGCTCTGATCTGTTGATGCTTTGATAAATTCAAGGAACCAGTAGGAGCAAACCATCACCATTAGATCATTAATGAGCTTAGTTCAGGGTCCCTTTGGCTCTCAGGAAAATTTGCTTTCCAATTACCATTTATAAAACAAAACTGAGAAGTTGTATATAGGGCCCTATTGTTTCTATTGTTTTGATTTTGCATATGATGGCTACTTGTGAACTGAGTATTTTGGAGGAAGATAGCCTGGAACTGATGGATTTTTAAACCTGACATTAATTATGTCTGCCTTTTCTCTTTGAGGGATTTATAACATTATCATATTTATTTACCTTACATATTTTTAACTTATTCCTCTGCATCCTGATATTATCAGGTCACAAAAGTCAGAGGAGGCCACCTTAAAGAGCTCAGTTAAGGAGGTGCTAGATCCCAAGGACAATTTTTTTTTATTGAATCACGATGTGGAAAGTTACAAAGCTTTCAGGCTTAAGTCTCAGTTACACAATGCTCGAACACCCATCCCTTCACCAGTGCACATATTCCACCACCAAGAAGCACAGCAAACCTCCCCCACGCCCCAGCCCCTGACCCCGCCTGTGTAGCTGATAAATTTCACTTTACTTTCTCTTTACTTTGATTACATTCAATATTTCAACAAAAACTCGCTATTATTGTTTGGAGTTTCCACCCCCAAAGTCAGACCTGCTGGAAAGGAAGCATTTAATAATTTGTTTTCTATTGCTGAGAATGAAGAGATATGAGGTCGTGTGGCCACAATAGCGGCCGCGAGGTTTTGGATTTTTGCATTTTAGTATTTTAGTAACTAAGTCCAGAGAAATTTCTGCCAGAAGTTGCATCACTGCTAGCTCATATGAGTGCAATCTTTCTATGTCTGTCTCTTTATTTCTAACTTATTTCACTCAACTTGATACTTTCCATGTTGACCCACTTATACGCAAATTTCATAACTTCATCTTTTCTAACAGCTGCATAATATTCCATTGTGTAGATGTACCAAGGTTTCTTTAACCAGTCATCTGTTTTTGGGCACTCCGGTTTTTTCCAGATTGTGGTTATTGTAAACAGTGCTGCAATGAAAATAGAAATGCAAATGTCATTTCTACTATACCTTTTTGCCTCTGTGGGATATATCCCCAGGAGTGATATTGCTGGGTCAAATGGGAGCTCAATTTCTAATTTTTTGAGAATCGTCCATATTCATTTCCAAAAGGGCTGAACAAGTCGGCATTCCCACCAGCAGTGAAGAAGAGTTTATTTCTCCCCACATCCGTGCCAACACCAATTACTTTTGTTTTTTTGGATGTGGGCCAGGCTCTGTGGTGTGAGATGGTATCTCATTTTTGTTTTGATCTGCATCTCCCTGATGATTAGTGATGTCGAGCATTTTCTCATGTGCCTCTCAGCCATTTGGATTTCTTCTTTGGGGAAGTTTATGTTCATTTCATCACCCTATTTTTTGATCGGGTCGGTAGTTTTCTTCTTGTGGAGTTCAACCAGTGCCTTGTATATCCTTGATATCAACCCCTTATCAGATGGGTATTGGGTAAATATCCTTTCCCGTTCTGTAGGCTGTCTTTTTACTTTGTTCACTGTATCTTTTGAGGTGCAGAAGCTTCTTAGTTTAAGGTAGTCCCATTAATTTATCTCTGTTGGCCAGTGGCGTATCAGCTTTGAAGATACCATTGGCTACAATGTTGTGGAGGGTTTTGCCAACCTTGTCTTCAATGTACCTTATGGATTCTGGTCTGATGTTGAGGTCTTTAATCCATTTTGATCTCACTTGTGTACATGGTGATAGGTGGAGATCTGAGACCAAGGACAATTTTTATGACTTCTTCCTAACATGGTCAGTAACCTGTCATCTAACATTGGCCCTTAGAGATTTAGGGTCTAAAGTGGTACTTTTAAGAGACTTGCTCTCATTAATGGCTCCTGAATTGTCTCAGCCCTTAATCACTCATCACCAGTTTGTTGTAATTGACAGCTTCATCCTACCTTGCTTCATTCCTTCAGTTTGAAAAAAATGCATAATTGGAATTCCAAATGTCCTCATTTGAATTTTAGTTCCATATGGGATATATGTGATATGAGACCACAATTCCTACAGGATAGGTGCAATTGGTTTTGTGGTGTCCATTCCGGAAATCAGTGATTGCCACCCATATGGAGTCTTTTTTATGTTTACTGGGAGTTTGGCTAAAATTTGTGTTGCTTTTTCCTTCAGAGCAAGTTGAATTCAAAGGGTGATCCTTTGGAACCCTGATGTTTCTCAGGGATTTTTTTCCAAGCCCTGTTCAATCTAGTTGAATTCCAGTATATAAAAGCACACCTGAACTCATGTACTTCTCTTGCCCCATCCATCTCCTATAATAGGCAGATGAGAAAAAGTCATGAAGAGTCCCAAATTGGGCCTAAAGAGTTTGAGGTGGGAGCCAAAGGGATTTGAGGAAGAATTAGCTGTCTCTCCCTGAGTGGAGAACTTGTGAACTGATTGCTTTTTCCCTTAGTGCAGTCTCCACCCCGTCCTAAGGTTTCTTGTGGTGAAGAAGAGTTGACCAGGATTATGGGTTCTATTATTTGAGTTCTGCACATCTTTTATTTTACCTTAAATGGTCACAAAAACATGAATGTAAGAAACCTTTGTCTATTTCTTTCTCTTTGGAAAAAAGAGATTTAATGGGTCAGTAGGCTTAAAGTTTAGACTTGCATTCATTAATTATACCTCTCTGTTTTCTAGTTAGTACTGGGGGCATGCCTTACAAAGGAAGATTAGCTGCTTCATCTTTAGTGACTGGGGGTTGAATTTATTCTATTTTTGCAGATGCAGTCCAGGGTTTTTTTTTATATGAATGGAGGTTTGATTTTCTATCTGTGAGAGAGAGAGGTGAAATACAATGAGAATGAGACATCTGACCCAAAGGGTGTTCTTTTCCAAATTCAGATTACAATCTTGGAGTAATGAAGCCCTTTCTTTATGAGGCCCAGTCTTAATATGTCTTACATGTGGTTGAACCTGAACCGGACACTAGAGAAGAAATATGTCCTAGAGATTCCATGTATTCTATGCTGAGTTCCCTCTCTGCCAAGAGAATGGTGGCAAGCTTCCACACCACCAGGGAAGTGGTGGCAGATTCCAGTGAATCTCCATCTTCTATTGTCAACTTTGTGTCCCATTATGAAAGTCTGGGCTGAAACCCTATAGTATATATGGTGAAAATTATTTGACTGGAGGTGGCAAAAGAGAAATTAAGAATGGAGCCACTCTAAACTCTGAAGAATTGTTCTGTCTGTTAGTGGGAAAGGAGTGAGAAAGAAATTAAAACAATCTATGTTAGTAAGGGGGAAGTTAAACTCTCACTCTATGCAGATGACTTAATACTAAACTTAGAAAATCCCAAACACGCCACAAAAAAGCACCTAGAAACAATAGACCCAAACATTCAAGGTATAGGTTACAAAAGCAATGCACGGAAATCCACGGATTTCTTATTTTCAGATAATATAATAGAAGAGAGAGAAATTAAAAAGTCAGTGCCATTCACAATTGTGTCTCAGAAAATCAAATACCTGAGAATCAGCTTAACAAATCAGAGGCACAAATTTTTACAAAACACGCTATAAACACTAATAAAATAAATAAATAAAAAGGACACTAGTAAATGGAAACACATCCCTTGTAATGGATTGGAAGGAATTATATTGCAAGAAAGACAATCTTGCCCAAAGCACTATACAGATTGAATGCAGTCCCTATAAAAATACGCATGACATTTTAAAGATGTAGCTCAAACACTGCTGAAATTTATATAGAATAATAAAACCTCCAGAGTAGCCAAATAAATCCTAGGGAAAAAGAATATGGGAAGCTTCCCCTTTCTTAACTTAAAAGTATACTGTGAAGTTACAGTGACTAAAACAGTGTAGTGCTGCTATAAGGCTAGACTCACAGATCAGTGAAATAGAATAGAAATCCCAGAGATAGACACACAGTTATATGGACAGTTAATCTTTGATAAAGTAGCAAAAAATATACAGTGGAACAAGGAAAGCCTCTTAAAAATAGTGCTGGAAAAACTGATCAGTTGCACAAAAAATGGATTCAGATACTTATCTCACACCAGCAGCACAATTCAAATTAAAATGGATTAAGTGCTTTGATGTCAGAGTTAAATCTATAAATTACATTGAGGAAAACATAAGCAGAAAACTTCATGACATTGAAGCCAGAGATATTTGTAATGATTTGAAATCTTTGGCCAAGCAAAGTGCACCAAAGATAAACAAATGGAACTGCATCAAATGAAGAAGCTTCTAAACTGCAAATGAAACGATGGCCAGAATAAAAAATAGACAGCCCACGGACAGAGAGAGTCACTCATCAAATGAGGGGTTGATATTCAAGATATAAAAAGTGCTAATAGAACTATACAAACAACCCCATCAAACAATGGGTGAGGATAGGACATAAAATCACTCTCTCAAAAGACATAAGCATACCATTATTCATTGCTATACTCAGCACAATAGCTAAGATATGGAATCAATCTAGGAATCACAGATGAGTGAGTTATGAAAATGTGGTATATACACACCATGAAATACTATGCAGCTGCATGGAACGGTGAAATAAACCAGAATAAGAAAAACAAACACAGAATGATCTCACTTATCTGTGGTAGATAGAATAATGGATGAAGAGATGTATTATAGTAAAGTGGGGATGCCTAGTTCACCCTTGAGCCCAGTGTTTAGAAAGAAGGACAGAGAAGAAAACAAACCGACGGGGGAGGGGTGCAGTAGTAGGCAAAAAAAAAAACCCCAAAACCACAGTCCTTCAATTAATTAAAAATTAATTTAAAAATAGATAAAAAGATGAACAGAACCTTGCTCAAAGAAGGTATATACATGGCCAAAAATAATATGGAAATTGTTCTTGTATCACAGAATTGCAAATAAAAACAATGAGATATCACCTCATACCAGTGAGACTGGCACACATGACAAGGGATGAAAACAACTAGTGTTGACATGATGTGGGGAAAGAGACCCTCATTTGCTGCTGGTGGAAATGTCAACTAGTCCAACATTTTTTTTTTGCTTTTTTTTGGGTCACACCAAGCGATGCTCAGGGGTTACTCCTGGCTTTGCACTCAGGAATTACTGCTGGCGGTGCTTGGGGGACTATATGGGATGCCGGGGATCGAACCCGGGTTGGCCGCGCGCAAGGCAAACGCCCTACCCGCTGTGCTATCGCTCCGGCCCCTAGTCCAACATTTTTTTAAAAATATATGGACACTTCTCCAAAAGTTCGGAATTGAGCTCTCATATGACTCAGCAATTCCACTTCTGGGTATATACTCCAAAAGTCCAAAAACTCAATTTAGAAAAGCCATTTGCACTAATATGTTCACTGTAGCACTATTCATAATAGCCCGAATCTGGAAATTACCCAAACGTCCAATATCAGATGAGTGGATAAAGAAACTGTGGTATGCATCCATCATGGTAGAATACACTACTCAGCTGATAGAAAAACTGAAATCATGAAATTTTCTGCCTTATGGACGGAGCTGAGAGTATCATGCTCAGTGAAGTCAGTCAGAAGGAGAAGGGAAGACCCAGAATGATCTCTTCCATAATCGGGATATGAAGAGACAGAATAGAGTAATGACATATGTCCAAAGGCAACAGAAACTAAGAACTTGTCTCAAGTAAGAATCTTATTACAGGGATGGGGAGGATAGGTGAGGGATCCTGAAACAGTGGTGGAAGGAAGCAGACACCTGAGTAGAGTTTGTGGTGCTGGAATAGTTTATGTATGAAATCCTACTAATAACAGTATGTAACCATGGGGCCCAAAATGAAAATGAAAAATAGAGAACTATAGTGTTATGAAACTCATGATTTTTTTTTTGCTTTTTGGGTCAGACCCGGCGTTTTACAGGGGTTACTCCTGGCTCATGCACTCAGGAATTACTCCTAGTGGTGCTCAGAGGACCATATGGGATGCTGGGGATCGAACCTGGGTTGGCCGCGTGCAAGGCAAATGCCCTACCCGCTATGCTATCACTCCAGCCCCGAAACTCATGATTTTAATTTTAAAAGTAAACAAAATAATTTAGGATGAGTGTTTCTGTTGATCTTAATGTTTAGATGAAGGACCTTAAAACCTGGGGCAGTAAGTCTTCCATTGAGAGGACTGACCAGATTTGAGGAAAGCTAACATAGTTTTACTTACTCAAAAGGAAATAGAGATTGGGCTGAAGTGATAGTTCAACTGGTAGGGTGGTTGCCTTGCACATGGTCGACCAGTGTTTGATCCCCAACATCCCATATAGTCTCCGAGCATCATGAAGTAATTCCTGGGTGCAGAGTGAAAAGTAACACCAGAGGATTGCTGAATATGGCCCATTCCATATGAATGGAATATATGAGCTCTATATGATTAAATCCCTGGCACCAAACAATGTCCTCACATTTTTATAGAGTTCTATTTTCTTCTGGGGGTGGAATAGGCCATATTCAGCAATCCTTTGGTGTTACTTTTCACTCTGCACCCATGAATTACTTCATGATGCTCGGAGACCATATGGGATGTTGGGGATCAAACACTTAAGCTTGAAAGCTTTGTAACTTTCCACATGGTGATTCAATAAAAAATAAATAGATAAAATAAAAAATAATGGAAAAATAAAAGGAAAATGAGAGAGAGAAAGAGAGAGAGAGAAAAAGAGAGAGAGAGAACAAGAGAATGGCAGGCTGTGGGGCCGGTGTGGGGAGAGGCAGTCAGGAGGGAAACTGGGGGCATTGGTGGCAGGAAATGTGCACTGGTGAAGGGATGGACGAGTGTTGGAACATAGTATGAATGAGACTCAATCACAAACATCTTTGTAATTGTATATCCCATGGTGACTAAATAAAATATTTTAAATTTTAAAAAAAAGAAAATAGAGTTTTAAAGAAACTATCTTTTTTCCTCAGACTTTCTTCCTGTGTCCCAAACCTAGATAGATTTTACATCAATTTAGGTTATTGACATGAAGGCAGAAGTTAATTCTGCATCATTGTTCAGAGACAGAGGGGATAAAAATTAAAAAAAATTATCTTAGTGTGCTAGTAAAAATGACATATTACTGAAACATTGAGCATTAGATAAATGAAAGAATGGGATTGAAAAATGCTATAAAACTATTAAGAAAGAAACCAGGTAATTAAAGTTCACCTAGTGTACATTATTATAGTTGTAAAAATAAATGATGTGAAAATGCTTAAAGAACAGAATCACAAAGGAATATAACTTGGAACTTAGGACTGGAAAAATAATAAGAGGTCTGTGTTTTCTGAATTTTAAAAACCTAATTTACAAAGTAATTCGCAGAACATGAAGGTGTCTAGTAAACAAAGAAAAGCCTGTATTAAATTTAAAAATTAGTGACCAGACACATTTTTAGCAACAGCACCTAATTGGCTTTTGAAAAACATCTATATCATCTCATCTCAGCATTGTAAAGTGGGTATTAGGTTGGAAATGTTATTTCTAGACCAGTGGATGTAGCAGTGGCTGGAGATTTTAGAAATTCCCTGGGTCCTTGAGCTCCTTTTCTATATGACTATACTACAATAGATTTAGAAATCTACCTTCTTTATATATATTTTGATACTGTATATTATTTATGAGACATTAACACTCTCTGGAAAGTTAGAATCATATTTTTCTTTCTTTTTTTGGTCACACCCAGCGGTGCACATGGCTTAATCCTGGCTCTGTGCTCAGGGATCTTTCCTGGCAAGGATCAGGGGACATTGTGTGGTGCCAGGAATTTAATCCAGCTCATTCATTTACAATGCCAGTACCTTACCTGCTATCTCTTCAGCCCCAATGTCACTGTTATTTTTAATTGAAGAAATATTGGTTTGAAGCATTAAATGAATTTTAGATGTTCTGCCTTGTAATTCAGCATCTGTATATACTGCATTATGATCACTAAAAAAATTATGGCTTCTGTCCTCGACCATATAATCAACTTTTTGCCAATTTACCAGCCCCCCTCCCCATCCTCTTGCGTTTTCCTTATGATAGCCATTTTGTAAGAACGTCTTTATTAAATATTTTTAATGTATCTTAATACTTCTTATTCCACTAGAATGGAATGAGGACAGGGATTTTTGAGGGTAATGGGGAGTTTGGGGTCACACCTAGAAGTGAGGACAGGGATTTTTTGGGGAAATGGGGAGTTTGGGGTCATACCTGGAAGTGTCCAGGGGGATATTCCTGGCTCTGTACTCATTAGTAACCCCTGAAGTTGCTCAGGAACTGTATGTGGTGCCATAGAATTAAACCAGGTTACATTCTTTACTGTCTTTCTGGCCTGGTGACAGGAATTTTGTTCACTGATATGTTGCTAAAGCTTAATGTGCAAGAGATGCCTTGCAAATACTTATTATTAAATATACAAGAAGTGAGTGGCTAAAATAGTTTTTGTTGATAAAATATTTTGGGGGCTCTGAAAGATAACTCAAAGGGTAAGTGTGCATGCAGTGCATGCAGGGAGTGGGGAACAGGTTTGATCTCCAGTACCATATGCTCTCTGAGCACCACCAGGAGTGACCCCCAAGAAATAGGCTGGCAATAGCCCCGAACACCTCTTGATATGACCCAAAACACCCCCAGAAGATTATGGCAGCTTACAATTACAATATGCAGCAGGCATCTTGAAAGATAAATTTCTAGTTCATAGCGTTGTTATGCAAATGCACTATTTTGTATGGTTCTCCTAAAGAGTAGCATTTAATGTAAGCATAGTTAAAGAGATTGTGAGGCATAGACAAAAACTGAGGGAATTAAACAAAGACTTGCATACACTTAAATGTTAAAATTTTTATTTTCCATTCCCTCTATGCATGTCTGTCTATGCAGCAAGTGGGTCTGAACCCACTTCCAATATAGCTAGCTTATTCCAATATAGCTAGCTCTGATCTGAGACATGTAATGGGTTAAATCATTTCTGTTGAAATGTAAAGAATGCATTTAAATACTTCTGGAGTTTTGCCAGATCCACATTACCAAGGTTACTCTTTACTTTAGATTCAAATATACAGTTGGACTGATGTGTTTAGCCATGCATATTGAACTATTTTCTGAAGGTACTGTAATTGAAAGGGAAGTTTTTAAAGCAATATGGTTCTTTATATATCACTTATGAATAACTTGTCCCAGATCTTGGATTCTTAATTGATAATCTTCTTTCATACTCTTACTTCGGTAAAACTTACAAAGGACTACTTTTATGCATATTATCATTTGCTGAATAGGTGGGTTTTTTTTTAACTATCAAGGGAATACTTGGATAATTGATTAGAATTAAATTTTTTCCTCCTGCCATTTCTTAATAATTTGACTGAGAAAAAATATTTTTCAGGATATAACATTGACTCAGAGTGAGATACTGAGTTACCAACCCCCTGCTCCAAGTTTCCTTTGTTACCGTTCACAAGCTTGTTCTACTTTGACCTCAATGGCAATTTACATAGAGATTATTTTATTGCTGTTATAAAAGTTCCACTTAACTATTTATAAATAAGTGGCTAGATTATAATTTGGAAACATTTAAAAGTTTGGGAATATTAAAAAAATTAAATTTTGAAGTTGTCTTAGTATTGAATAGTATAATTTTGTTTTAACTCCAATGGTTATTTTTCACCTTGAATATACTGTGTAACCTAGTGCATTTTTACTGGATCTGGTAACCTACGAGGCATTTTATCCTGTTTGCTTGCTTGACAACGATTAGGCTTGCCATTTCTTATTACAAAACATCATTCAAGTTCTATTGGCAATGTATTATTTTTTCATTAAACGACATGTTATAAACTGAATGTATTATATCTACTTTCTATATAAATTGAGAGGCTTTAATGAGGAGGAGTGGGTTGTTTTGAAGTTTATAAAACACTGTAAATATCTCTTGAGATCTTTGAGCTGTATAGATATTTTTTAGTATTATGAAAGTCGTAAATCTGATTTTTTATAATACTGCAGGATGGATATCTTCATATTCTTTGTTACAATTTTGGAGTCGAAACTTACAAACAGAATAAATATAAATAAAGTTCTGTCTGGTTTAGGTAATATAAACAAAATGAATGCAAATTCAGGGATATTTTTATGGAATTCAGTCGACACTTTAGGATACTTTGGCAGTTAAAAAGTCTCTGACTTTGGGGATGGAGAGCTAGTACAAGGATTAAGGCACTTATATTGCATGAATTAGCAGCTCCAGATGTTGCTCCCCCATGAAAAAAGCAAAAGTTTCTGACTTCAAAAGCAGACATGTGAGTTTTACTTACTACTTCAACTTGCATTGCTTATTACCCTTACTAATAATAATTAATTAATTATTATCAATTAATTAGAAAAATATAACATATTTTTAATGTAACATAAGAAAAATTTTCCCTAATTTCTCTTTTGTAAGTTTACAAGAATATAAAATTAAAAATATTTTTCTTTTCTACAAAATTTTGCTGTCAACACAATACAAGGACAGGTGTGTGGGAGTATAATTAGCTGAAGGTATTATACTTTTAAAAATATTATTGAATCACTGTGAGATAGTTATAGTTACAAGCTTTCATGTTTGGGTCACAATCACACAATGATCAAACACTCATTCCTCCACCAGTTCACATTTCCCCCCCACAACCAATAGCCCCGGTATACACCCCCTTTCCCAACCTCCCCCTACCTCCTTGGCAGACAATATTCCCCATAATCTCTCTCTAATTTGGGGCATTATGGCTTGCAGCACAAATAGTGAGAGGTCATAATGTTTGGTACATTATCTAATTTCGGCACACATCTCCCATCCTGACTGATTCCTCCAGCCATCATTTTCTTAGTGATCCCTTCTCTATTCCATCTGCCTTCTCCCCTCTGTTCACCAAGCAGTCTTTTAGCTACCAGTATCTACTGTCCTTGGGTGTCAGTCTCATGTGATATTATTCTGTACTCCACAAATGAGTGCAGTCTTTCTATGTCTGTCCCTCTCTTTCTGACACATTTCACTTAGCATGATACTCTCCATGTCTATCCATTTATAAGCAAATTTTATGACTTCATCTCTCCTAACATCTGCAGAGTATTCCATTGTGTAGATGTACCAAAGTTTTTTTAACCAGTCATCTGTTCTAGGGCAATTAGGTTGTTTCCAGATTCTGGCTATTTTGAACAGTGCTGCAATGAACATATAGATACAGATGTCATTTCTACTGTGCTTTTTTGCATCCTTGGGATACATTCCCAGAAGTGGTATTGCGGGGTCATATGGAAGCTCAATTTCTAGTTTTGTTTTTTTCAGGTTTAAGTCTCAGTCATATAATGATCAAACCCCCAACCCTTCACCAGTGCACATGTTCTCCCACTAAGAACCCCAATATACCCCCCTCCAATCCATCCACCCAGCGCTTGAGTGGCCAATGATCTTCACTTTGTTATCTATATATTTTGGATACATTCAATATTTCAACATAGAACTGACTATTATTATTTGGAATTTTCCCCCAACAATCAAACCTGCTGAAAATGCATCATTTGATAGTTTGTTTTCCATTGCTGAAGAATGAAGATTATAGGAGATTATAGGTTTTGGATTTCTGTTGTTTTAGCTCAGTTTACAGTCTAGATGCATTTCTATAAGTATCTGGGTGCCACGATGGTTTAGTAGAACTCCCGGATCATAGTCTTTAAGGAGCAGAGGGGCCGTGTCGTGCGCGGCTGCTCCAGATCTCATCTGGGTGGAGGGCGTGCTGGTAACACCCCCCATCCCATAATCTCTTGCGTGCCACGTCACTACAAGCTCGTACCTCTGGGTTGTGAGTCCTAAAAAATGGCAGACGCCACGTGGGAGCTGCTGCTGCTGCCGCTATTATCTTCCCCATAGAAAGAAAGTGTTGGGAGAGAAAATCCTCCCCCCTCCCCGGGCGGCATGGGGTGGTAGCTCAGCTCACAGTCTAGATGCATTTCTATGGGTGCCAAAATGGGTTAGTAGACCTCCTGGATCGTAGTCTTTAAGGAGCAGCGGGGCCATGTCATGCAAGGCTGCTCTGGATCTCATATGGGAGGAGGGTGTGCTGGTAACACCCTCAATGTCTAGTTTTTGAAGGACTGTCCATACTGTTTTCCAGTAAGGCTGGACCAGTTGGCATTCCCACCAACTGGAAGAACTTCCCTTTTCCCTACATCCACACCAGCACTGGTTGCTCTTGTTCTTTTGAATGTGTGCCAGTTTGTGGTGTGAGGTGATATCTCATTGTTTTAATTTGCATCTCCCTGATGAGTAGCAATGTGGAGAATTTTTTCATGTGCCTTTTGGCCATTTGTATTTCTTTTTCTTGAGGAAACTTCTGTTCATTTCTTCTCCCCATTTTTGATGGGGTTGGAGGTTTTTCTCTTATACAATTCTACGAGTGTCTTGTATATCCTGGAGATTAATCTCTTTTCAGATGGTATTGGGTAAATATTCTTTCCCATTCTGTGGGCTCTTTCTGTATTTTGGTCACTGTTTCTTTTGAAGTGTAGAAGCTTCTTAGTTTGATGTAGTCCCATTTGTTACTGTTTTCTTCCACTTGCATGGTCAGTGCTGTTTCATCCTTAAAGGTGCTTTTAGCTTCAATGTCATGGAGAGTTCTGCCTACATTTTCCTCTATGTACCTTATCGATTCATGTCTGTTATTGAGGTCTTTAATCCACTTTGATCTGACTTTTGTACCTGGCATTAGACAGAGGTCAGAGTTCATTTTTTTCACAGGTAGGTATCCAGTTTTCCCAGCACCACTTATTGGAGAATCTTTCCTTGTTCCACTTAACATTTCTTGTTCCTTTGTCAAAGATTAATTGGCCGTATATTTGGGGGTCTGTCACAGGATTTTCAGCTATGTTCCATTAGTCTGCAGGTCTGTTTTTTAGCCCAGTACGAGACTGTTTTAATTACTACTGCTTTGTTGCAGACTTTGAAGTAGGGGAAGATAATGCCACCCATCTTCTTTTTCCCAAGGATTGCTTTAGCTATTCGTAGGGGTTTGTTGTTCCATATGAATTTCAGGAGTGCTTTGTCTATTTCTTTGAAAAACGTCATGGGTATCCTGATAGGGACAGCATTAAACTTGTATAGTGCTTTGGGCAGTATTACCATTTTGATAATGCTAATTCTCCCTCTCCATGAGCAGGGGATGTGTCTCCATTTCCTAGTGTCCTCTTTAATTTCTTGAAGTCGTGTTTTATAATTTTCCTTGTATAGGTCCTTCACCTCTTTTGTTAAGCTGATTCCAAGGTACTTGATTTTCTGAGGTACTATTGTGAATGGAATTGTTTTTTTAATATCTCTTTCTTCTCTTTCATTATTTGTATGTAAGAGAACCATGGACTCTTATGTGTTGATTTTGTAGCCTGCCACCTTACTATATCGACCTATTATTTCTAGGAGCTTTTCTGTAGAGTCTTTAGGGTTTTTCAAGTATCGTCTGCACATAGTGATAACTTGACCTCTTCCTTTCCTATCTGTATGCCCTTGATATCTTTGTCTTGTCTAGCTGCTATGGCCAGGACTTCCAGTACTATATTGAATAGGAGTGGCAAAAGTGGGCAACCTTGCCTTGTGCCCGATTTTAGAGGAAAGGCTTTTAGTTTTTCCCCATTGAGAATGATACTTGCTGTGGGCTTGTGATAGATGATTTTGACTATATTGATGAAAGTTCCTTCGATGTCCATTTTGCTGAGAGTTTTTGTCATAAATGGATTCTTGATCTTGCTTGTCAAATGCTTTCTATGCATCTATTGATATAAACATATGGTTTTTATTATTTCTTTTATTGATATTGATGAATTATTTTGATTGACTTGCTGGTATTAAACCATCCTTGCATGTCTGGGATAAATCCTACTTGATCATGGTGTATTATCTTTTTGATGAGTCGTTGGATTCTATTTGCTAATATTTTGTTGGGGATCTTTGCATCTGTGTTCTTCAGAGATATTGGTCTGTAATTCTCTTCCTTTGTGGTATCTTTGCTTTTGGTATCAGGGTGAAGTTTTCTTTATAGAAACTGTTTGGAAGTATTTTTGATACTTCAATTTCCTGGAAAAGCTTAAAGAGGATTGAGAGTAAGTCCTCTTTAAAGGTTTGGAAGAATTCACTAGTGAATCCATCTGGCCAGGACTTTGGTACTTGGGGAGACTTGTTTTTAACATTTCAATTTCCTTGATGGTGATAGGTCTGTTCAGGTATTCCTGAACAGATAGGTCTGTTCAGCCTTGGGAGGCTATAGGAATCTAGGAGTTTACCCTTTACCTTGAGGTTTTCATATTTCTTGGCATAAAGATTCTCAAAGTAATCTCTGAGGATCCTTTGAATTTCTGTAGTTTCTGTTGTAATGTCCCCCTTTTCATTTCTGATTCAGTTTATTAGGGTTTTCTCTCTCCCTTTTTGTGAGTATTGCTAGGGGTTTATCGATCTTGTTTATTTTCTCGCAGAACCAGCTCTTGGTTTCATGGATCTTTCAGATTGTTTTTGGGTTCCATCTTGTATATTTCTACTCTGAATTTTATTATATCCATTTCTCTGGTTCGGATTGGGCTCCTTTTGTTGGCCATTCTCCAAGCTTTTAAGATGTGAGGTTTGGTTACTTTTGTGGGCTCGCCCCTCCTTTCTGAGGAATGCCTGTAAAGCTATAAACTTTCCTCTGAACACAGATTTTGCTGTGTCTCATAAGTTTTGGTAAGTCGTGTCCTCATTTTTGTTCGTTTTGGTAATCTTTTAATTTCCTCTTTGATTTCCTTTTATGCCACTCGCTCTCCAATAGTGAGCTGTTTAGTTTCCAGTTGTTGATTTAGTTTTCTGTTTGCGTGTGTGATTTATTTCTAATTTCAATACATCGTGGTCTGAGAAGGTTGTTGGTACAATATCTATCTTCTTAATTTTATGGAGGTATCTTTTTTGGCTCAGCATGGGGTTTATCTTGGAAAATATTCCATGTACACTTGAGAAGAATGTGTATGCAGCTTTTTGAGGATGAAATGTCCTGTATATATCTATTGAGTCTCTTTCCTCCATTTCTTCCCTCAGATGAAGTATGGCCTTGCTAAGCATGTGTCTGGTTGATCTATCAAGAGGTGGTAAAGGAGTGTTGAAGTCTCCCATTAGTATTGTGTTGCCATTAATGACTTTTCTCGAGTCAATTAGAAGTTATTTTAAGTATTTTCCTGTTCCCTCATTAGATGCATATATATTTACTTTTGTTAGTTCTTCCTGTTGTACAGATCCCTTGATCCATAAGAAATGATCTTCAGTGTCTATTGTGATGTTCTTCAGTCCGAAATCAATGTGGTCTGATACTAGGGTGGCCACCCCAGTTTTATAATTAATTAATTATTTTTTAATTGAATCACCATGTGGAAAGTTACAAAGCTTTCAGGCTTAAGTCTCAGTTACACAATGCTCACACACCCATCCCTTCACCAGTGCACATATTCCACCAACAAGAACCACAGTAAACCTCCCTTCCACCCCTAACCCCCCAGACCCTCAACCCACCTCTGTAGCTGATAAATTTCACTTTACTTTCTCTTTACTTTTATTACATTCACTATTTCAACAAAAAACTCACTATTATTGGAGATTACCCCCCCCAAAGTCAGACCTGCTGGAAAAGAAGCATTTGATAATTTGTTTTCCATTGCTGATAATGAAGAGATATGAGGTCGTGTGGCCACAATAGCGGCCGCGAGGTTTTGAATTTCAGCATTTTAGTATTTTAGCAAGTAAGTCCAGAGAAATTTCTGCCAGAAGTTGCATCATTGCTAGCCTGTACCTCTCTGCTGCCTTATATTTCATATATGTGTGCAAGCTTTCTATGTCTGTCTCTTTCTTTCTGACTCATTTCACTCAACATGATAGTTTTCATGTTGATCCACTTATATGAAAATTTCATGACTTCATCTTTTCTAACAGCTGCACAGTATTCCATTGTGTAGATGTACCAAAATTTCTTTAACCAGTCATCTGTTTGGGGGCACTCTAGTTTTTTTGCATTTCTATGTTCATTTCAGCACTGTTTACAATATCCCCAGCTTTTTATGGGAGTTGTTTGCCTATAGGATTGTTTTTCAGCCTTTGAATTTGAGCCTGTGTTTGCTCTGACTATTGAGATGTGTTTATTGCAGGCAGCAGAATGTTGGGTTCAATTTACTAATCCATCCTGCCATTTTGTGTCTTTTATTTGATGTGCTTAGTCCATTGATGTTGAGAGAGATTATTGTTATAGGATATTGTCCCATTTTTCTGCTGAAACTTGGTGTATTTGAGGGGCCTGTCTTGTCTTAAAGTAGCCAATTTAGTTGTTCATTTAACCATGGTTTTGAGTCTATGAAGTTCCTGAGCTATTGTTTATCTGTGAAACTACTGTGTTGTTCCTTCTGTTATGAATGAGAATCTAGGAGGGTAAAGTATTTTTGGTGAGGCATTTATTTCATTGAATTTTTTCACTATGTCCCACCAGTGTTTTTGGGCCTTGAGGGTTTCATCAGAAAAATCGGCTGTGAATCTTAAGGATGCTCCTTTATACGCAATTTCTTTCTTTGATCTTGCTGCTTTCAGGATTTTGTCTCTATCTAAGGTTTTGGTCATTTTAATCAGGATATATCTTGGGGTTTTTTAATTTGGATTTCTTCTAGCTGGTACCATTTGGGCCTCCTGAATGTGGTCACATATTTTCTTCATCTGTGGGAACATCGTAGCAATGATGTCATTGACAATTTTTTCTTCAGGTTTTTCTTCCTGTCCCTCTGGGACCCCAATTTTTTTAAATTAATGAATCACCTTGGGAGTACAGATACAGATTTACATATTCTTATGCTTGTGTTTCAGTCATACACAGCTTGAGTATCCATCCCTCCACCAGTGCCCGTTGTTCTCCACTGATGACCCCATAATCCCTCCCACTCCCTCCCACCCCATCCCCGCACCCCGCCTCTGTGGCAGGGCATTCCATTTTGTTCTCTCTCTCCTTTTGGGTATTGTGGTTAGTGATGGGGGTATTGCGTGGCCATAGTGTTTGGTCTATAATCTGCTTTGAGCACGCTTCTCCCATCCAGAGCGGGTCCTCCCAGCACATTTTTACTTGGTGCTCCCTTCTCTATCTGAGCTGCCATTTTCCCCAGCATGTGAGGCCAGCTTCCAAGCCATGGAGCAAATATGGTACTTATTTCTGCTATTCTTGGGTGTTAGTCTCCCATTCTGTTGTTTTATATTCCACAGATGAGTGCAATTCTTCTATGTCTGTCTCTCTCTTTCTGACTCATTTCACTTAGCATAATACTTTCCATGTTGATCCACTTGTATGCAAACTTCATGACTTGGTCTTTCCTGACAGCTGCATAGTATTCCATTGTGCAGATGTAGCAAAGTTTCTTTAACCAGTCATCTGTTCTTGGGCACTCAGTTTTTTCCAGGTTCTGGCTATTGTGAACAGTGCTGAAATGAACATATAGGTGCAGATGTGACTTTTACTATACTTTTTTGCATCTCCGGGATATATTCCCAGAAGTGGTATTGCTGGGTTAAATGGGAGCTGAATTCTAATTTTTTGAGGAGCATCCATACTGTTTTCCAAAAGAGCTAAACCAGTTGGCATTCCCATTAGCAGTGAAGGAGAGTCCCTTTCTCCCCACATCCATGCAAACACTGGTCACATTTGTTCTTTTGGATATGGACCAGTCTCTGTGCTGTAGGATGATATCTCATTGTTGCTTTGCTCTGCATCTCCCTGATGATTAGTGATGAGGAGGATTTATGATGAAAACTCTCACAAAAATGGGTTTGGAAGAACTTTCCTCAAGATAGTCAAAGCCATCTATCACAAACCCATGGCAAGCATTATGCTCAATGGAGAAAAACTAAGGGCCTTTCCTCTAAGATCAGGGACAAGACAAGGATGCCCACTCTCACCACTTCTGTTCAACATACTACTGGAAGTACTTGCGATAGCAATTAGGCAAGTAAAAGACATTAAGGGCATCCAGATAGGAAAGGAAGAAATCAAGCTCTCACTATTCGCAGATGATATATTATATTTAGAGAACCCCAAAGCCTCTACCAAGAAGCTCCTCGAAACAATACACTCTATAGTAAAGTTGCCGGCTATAAAATTAATACTCAAAAGCCCATGGCTTTCCTATATTCAAATAATGAGAGAGAAGAAAGTGATATGAAAAAAGCAACCCCGTTTACAACCATGCTTAGAAAATCAAGTACCTCGGAATCAACTTAACTAAGGAGGTGAAGGACCTGTACAGAGAAAATTACAAAACGTTACTTCACGAAATAAAAGAGGAAACAAGGAAATGGAAGCACATACTCTGTTCACGGATTGGGAGAATTAACAATGTCAAAATGGCAATACTTCCCAAAGCACTATACAGATTCACTGAGATCCCTATAAGGATACCCATGACATTCTTTAAGGAAATGGGCCAAACACTCCTAAAATTCATATGGAACAACAAACCCCCATAAATAGCTAAAACAATTTTGGGGACAAGGAAGATGGAAGGCATCACCTTCTCCAACCTCAAGATCTACTACAAAGTAGTAATAATTAAAACTGCATGGCACTGGAACAAAGGCAGAGTAGTAGACCAAAGGAACAGGGTAGAATACCCTTACACATAACCTCAAATATATGATCATATAATCTTTTATAAGGGAGCAAGAAATGTAAAGTGGAGCAAAGAAACCCTCTTTAACAAATGGTGCTGGCAACACTGGACAGCTACATGCAAAAACATGGGCTCTGACTTATACCGAACACCATGCACAAAAGTCAGGTCAAAATGGATTAAAGACCTCAACATTATACCGGAATCCATAAGGTGCATTGCATTGAAGACAAGGTTGGCAAAATCCTCCACAACATTGAATCTACAGGTATCTTCAAAGAGGACTCGCCACTGACCAGACAAGTGAAAACAGAGATAAACAAATGGAACTCTCTTAAACTGAGAAACTTCTGTACCTCAAAAGATACAGCAACCAGAATACAAAAACAGTCTAAAGAATGGGAAAGGATATTCACCCAATACCCAACTGATAAGCGGTTGATATCAAGGACTTACAAGGCACTGGTTAAACTCCACAAGAAGAAAACATCCAACCCCATCAGAAAATGGGGTGATGAAATGAACAGAAACTTTCTCAAGAAAGAAACCTGAATGGCTAAAAGACACATGAAAAACTGCTCCTCATCACTAATCATCAGGGAGATGCAGAGCAAAACAACAATGAGATACCATCTCACAGCACAGAGTCTGGTCCATATCCAAAAGAACAAATGCGACCAGTGTTTGCACGGATGTGGGGAGAAAGGGACTCTCCTTCATTGCTGGTAGGAATGCCGACTGGTTCAGCCCTTTTGGAAAACAGTATGGATGCTCCTCAAAAAATTAGAAATTCAGCTCCCATTTGACCCCGCAATGCCACTTCTGGGAATACATCCCGGAGATGCAAAAAAGTATAGTAAAAGTGACACCTGCACCTATATGTTCACTTCAGCACTGTTCACAATAGCCAGAATCTGGAAAAAACCCCAGTGCCCAAGAACAGATGACTGGTTAAAGAAACTTTGTTACATCTGCACAATGGGATACTATGCAGCTGTTAGAAAAGATAAAGTCAGGAAATTTGCATATAGGTAGATCAACATGGAAAGCATCATGTTAAGTGAAATGAGTCAGAAAGAGAGGGACAGACATAGAAAGATTGGACTCATTTGTGGAATATAATGTAACAGAATGGGAGACTAACACCCAAGAATTACCATCACGAATCACGAAATCCCATTAATCACCGATTTCTCGGGCGGGCTCAGTAACATCTCATTTCGTTCTTTCCCTAAGATCTTAGAAGTCTATCTCGACTCAGCCCTCCTAACGATGTTGCGCTGGGGGCTCTTCAGGGTCAGGAGAATGAGATCCAGCTTGTTACTGGATTTCGCAGATGAATACACCATGGGAAGCTTGCAAGGCTGTCCCATGTGGGCAGGAAACTCTCAGAAGATTGCCAGTTTCTCCCAGAGGGTGAAGTAGGCTGAAGATATCGCGGCCACAAAGCTGCTGCGCACTTCTGAGAGCTTGCTTTTAAGTCTCTCTCTGGATGTTGGCCATTGATGGGATTACACACACCTGGGTTCCTCTGTGGGTACCTTCATGCATGTGGCCTATCCGAACTGTGTAGAGGGGTCTCCAGCATGGCTGTAGCTAGGTTCCGGTGGTCTCCAGGCACTGGGAGCTCTGCTCGGTGTGGGGAGGGAAGCTGGAGCCCATCCCCTCCGAGGTGCCCCGGGGAAGACAGCCAGGTGTGCGGTCAAGAGACTCTCTGCACACCCAAGAATAGTAGAGATAAGTACCAAGAGGAGTACTCCACAGCTTGGAAGCTGACCTCACATACTAGGTGAAGAAGCAGCTCTGATAGAGAAGGGATCACCAAGCAACGAGGCTAGGCAAGTCCACTAGGGATGGGAGATACAGGCTGAAAATAGACTATAGACCAAACATGATGCCTACTTAATATCTCTTTAGCAAACCACAATACCCAAAAAGAGAGAGCAAGCAAATGGGAATGCCCTGCCACAGAGGCAGGGTGGGGTGAAGTGGACAGGGTGGCGGTGGTGAGAGGGATGCTGGGTCCATAATTGGTGGAAAATGGGCACTGGTGGAGGGATGGGTACTCTATCATTGTATGACTGAAACGTAAGCGTGAAAACCTGCAAGTCTGTAACTTTGTCTCACGGTGATTCACTAATAAAATTTTAAAAATATTTTAAAAGGAGCTCCTGCACCTCAAAAGAAACAGTGACCAAAATACAAAGACAGTCTACAGAATGGGAGAGAATAATCACCCAATGCCCATATGATAAGTTGTTGATATCAAGGATATACATGTCACTCTTTGTTGAACTCTACAAGAAGAAAGTATCAAACCCCATCAGAAAATGGGGGATGGAAATGAAGACAAATTTTCTCAAAGAATATGTCCGAATGGCTAAAAGACAAATGAGAAAATGCTCTCCATCACTAATCATCAGGAATATGCAGATTAAAACAACAATGAGATATCATTTCACACAACAGACATCCAAAAGAACAAAAGCCACTAGTGTTGGTGTGGATGTGGAGAGAAAGGGACTCTCCTTTACTGCTGATGTGAGTGCAGACTGTTTCAGCCCTTTGGAAAATAATATGGATGATTCTCAAAAAATTAAGAATTGAGCTCCCATTTGACCCAGCAATACCACTCCTGGGAACATATCCTGGAGAGGCAAAAGTGTATAGTAGAAATAACATCTGCATTTGTATGTTCATTGCAGCACTGTTTACAATAGCCAAAATCTGGAAAAAAACGGAGTGCCCCAAAACAGATGAATGGTTAAAGAAACTTTGGTACATCTACACAATGGAATACTATGCAGCTGTTAGAAAAGATGAAGTCATGAAATTTGCATATAAGTAGATCAACGTGGAAGTTATCATGTTAAGTGAATTGAGTCAGAAAAAGAGAGAGACATAGAAAGATCACACTCATCTGTGGAATATAAAGTAACAGAGTGGGAGACTGACACCTAAGAGTAGTAGAGATAAGGACCAGGAGGTCTGCCCCACAGCTTGGAAACCGGCCTCACATGCTGGGGGGAAATGCAGCTGAGATAGAGAAGGGAACACCATGTAGAGGATGTTGGGAGGACCCATTCGGGTTGAAATATGCGTGCCAAACATAGACTATAGACCAAACATGATGGCCACTCAATACCTCTATTGCAAACTACAACACCCAAAAAAAGGAGAGAGAACAAAAGGGAATGCCCTGCTGCAGAGACGGGGTGTGTTAGTGGGGGTTGTAGTGGAGGTGGTGGGAGGGATACTGGGAACATTGTTGGAGGAGAATGGGCACTGTTGGAGGGATGGTTAAATGATCACTGTATGACTGAAATGCAAACATGACTGAAATGCGAAGTTCCTAGGTTTGTACCTCACTGTTATTTATGAATAAAATTATAAATAAATAAATACTACAACCCCCCAGAAATATTCACATCATGATCTCTCTAAAGATATTTTTTGAGCTTGCAGAGCTTGTTTGTACTGGTAGAACCATCTTAACTCCTAGGTGTTTCTGTGCTTTGGAATGAGTCTTTGTAGTTCACTCCTGTTGGAGCACTCTGAGTGATTCAGACCCTAGATGCTGTGAGGCTTTCCCCAGGATCATAAGTTTCCATCAATAATATTGGTGTCTGCAGTGTAAGGTGGGGAATTATAAGAATAATGGTTGCTTAAATGGTCTTGTGGTTTAGTATTCCATCAGTGGAGGGTGAAGCTGTTGTTCCATCTGATCCCCCACACGTGTCTTTTAATTAGATGAGCTGGATATGCTGCTGTAAGCAGAAGGTCACCTCTGGTGGGGAAGGGGCTAGGAGCAGGCCAAGGTATATCACTCACTCCAGGTGATAATGAATTTTCCAGTAAGTTGATGTTGGCTACTCAGGATTCAAAGGTGTAGCTGTTTTAGCAGGCGGTATGGGAGGGAATTGGATTCAGTGGCACAAAGAAGAGGTGATGGGTAGTGGGTCAGTCATTGGGATAGGCTGTGTCTACAGTGAGTCCCTGTAGTTTTGCATCAGGTGTATGATGATGTGAGGTTGGTGGATAATAGATTTTGTGTGCTATATAAGTGGCTATGTAGTTCTGGGGTAGGAGATGCAGGTGTTATGGAATTGCTTCAGGGAGTGGTCATTCAGTTTCTTCACTCTAGTTAGGGACAAGGTGCTGAGATGTATAGTTCCCAGAAAATCTGCTGGTCCCAGAGATGGTGGCTGAGGCACAGTGGGCTCTGCAAACTTTGGGAGGCAGGCAGAGGTGAGCAGTGGACAGAAATTGTCACCCACCTTTTGATATTCTTACTCTTTGTGGAATTTCCATACTGTCTTCCATAGAAGCTGAACCGGAGGATTTCCTATCAACAGTGAATGAATGGTTCCTTTTTAAACGGCATCTACCAACAGGGCTTGTTTCTAGTCTTTTTGATATATGCCACTCTCACTTGTGTAAAATGATATCTCATTGTTTTGATTTGCATTTCCCTTTTGAAAATAGTGAATGACTCTGTTTAGTTAATGTTGGTATAAAAGTTGGAAGTACCTGTTTAGTGTAAGAGAAAAATATTTTGCACAAATAACAAGTTACTAAACTGCTGTAGTATATTCGAATTTTGTTACACCAGAAGCCTATAACAATGGTACTATATAGTATTGTTTATAGTTTCTTTCTAGTAGCTTTTGTTAACAGATTTCACTTCAAATCTTTCTCAGTTTTTGTCTGTTGCCTTTTCTTTTTCTAAGAAAAATTTGTTGACAGTTGCTATTCTCCTTGCTCTCTTTCTTACTCATTTTTGTAGTTTCTCTAGTTAGATGTCCCACTGATTAAGAGAAGGCCATTGTAATTATGAATTAAATTGTAAATCCTGCAGTTTACTGTGGGAATTAGGTTATCTGTCTCAATGTATTAAATTATAAATTCAGTTAAGTCTATATAGAATATTTGTAACAATAATGCTAGCTTTGGATATATTTAGAAAGGTTTTCTGCTTAGTAAAGTGCCCTCATATCGCTCCCCTTATTTATTTCTTGCTACATTGGGCAACTTCATCTGCTTCTAGAGGAAGGAAGTAATAAGTAGATGGAAAGAGATGGCTGATGTCACTATTTTCCATCATAAAATAGGGGATTTATTAATGGCCTCTTATTTGCCCTGATGGATTTTTAATTTAATCTTTATTGCTTAAAGTGCATTCTATTTCAGCATGTGTAATGCTGAACTTGATTTTTTAGAAAAAGTATGCAGCTATTTCAGTGTAATTAGTTAGTATTTTACAAGAAGCATTATAAATCAAAAAATACAAGTGTGTCTATTTTAAAAGGCCTACGGTAATAATGATTTACTGAAAAGAATTTTGAGTATTTTCCCTGGAAGAAAATACCCTGTAGAGAACAAATTTTTCTTATGTCAGAATGCCGAAAGAAAAGGGATAAATGTTTATTTTAGCAAATAGCAGTGGATTTTCACCTGATGCCCCAACTTTCATAGAAATAAAAGGAAGAACTGATTTTGGCGATTGAAACCAAGCCAATAATCACTATTAGAGAAGATCAATTGTCCTCATACTTAAGCCTGAAGATAAGGAGAGTATGGATAGGATAGGGATACTGGGTCAATCGTGGAAGGAAAGTGACATTCTGGTGAAAGGTGTGGTGTTAGAATGTTCTATGAATGATTCTCTGTTGTTATCAATATTATAAATCATGGTGCCTATAATAAAGTTTTAAATTAAACAACAAAATAAGAAAATACCCTGTTACCAAAAATTAACTCATATAGTATTCTTAATCATAAATGCTTACCCATTATTTTTATCTTTCTAGTTCACCACACTGGATTTTTTTTAAATTATGAATTGGTGAACACGTGGAAGACTCACTTTTTTTTTCATTTGCTATCACACAACCTACTATGGTTTACAATGATGTCAATAAAAGAGTTCTAGGGCTACAATTTTCCAACACCAATCCTACCACCAGTGTCAATGTCCCTCCACAAATGTCCCCTTCAAGCCTGCTGTTTTAAGGCACATTTTAAGTTTGAACTTTGGGTCCCATGCTGACTGAATTGATGTCTTTCTAGTTTAGCTATATACCGATAATTTTCATCTAAACCACTAGTGTGTCCAAGAGCCAAGACTTTCTCAATTGTGCTACCCTTTTTACTACCTCTTCTTACTTATCCACCTCCATTTATTTTCTTCCTGGCCTTTTTATTTCTGTACCTGGGGCCAAGAGTTTTACCACCTTTAAAACATGTTATTTTTTTGTCCTCTTATTCTATATGCATGGATTTTTTAGATTTGGTCTTTCTGACTTACTTCACTTAACATGATATTTTACAGCTCTATTCAAGTTGCAGAAAATTGCATGATTTTATAAATCATTGAAACTTCAGAGTACTCCATTGTGAATATATACCATACCTTCATCATCCACTCATCTGCACTGGAAACCAGGGTTTGTTCCTTATCTTAGCTATGCTGCAATCATGATGGCGTGCATGTGTCTTTTCAAATGAGTGTTTTTGGTTTTGGGTGTAGATACCAAGAAATGGAATCACTGTGTTTTATGGGAACTCTATTTTTACATTTTTGAGAGGTCTTCATATTATGCTCCATAGGGGCTCACTATGATGGCATTCTCACCAGCAGTGGATGAAAGTTTATTTAATATTTTATTTTATTTTGGTAACTGTGGTTTACAATACCCTTGATGGTAGGGTTTCCTGCATAAAGCATTCCAGCATCACACCCTCCAGAGATTTTGTTTCCATCCACCATTATCCCTCTAGTCCCCATCCATCCATCTATCCCCTATCATATTTTAATCACCATTCCTCCCAAAGAACAGGTATAAGAAAATGCTGTCTATTCTCACCACTACTATTCAATATAGTATTCTAGATCAGAAAAGAAAGTAAACCTGTTTTCAGATTATATGATACTATACCTGGAAAACCCTTAAGACTATAAAAATAAAAGCTCCTAGGAACAACAGATATGCCCACTAAAGCAACAGGCTACAAAATCAAAGAGCAGATCATGGCCTCAGGGATCACTCCCGGCAGGGCTTGAGGGACCATTTGTGGTGCGAGGGATTGGACCTAGTTTGGTCCCAGGCAAAGCAAGCACCTTATCAGTTGTACTAGCTCTCTAGCACTGGGAGATTTTTGGACTCACTTCTCGTTATTTTCTATTAATCAATATACATAGAACTTTTAAATTGTAAGTGATTATTGCTATAGTGGGCTTAATATTTATTATATTCATTACTATTTTATATTTTTCCTTGCTTTCTATTTAATTAATTAATTTAATTTATTTAATTTCTCACTTTTTTCTGCTTATTTGTTGTTTTATTTGGGTAATGTGTGTTCATTTTATGCTTATTCTTAGGGAAAACAAGAAAAAATGGTCAACATGCATCAGGACTTCTGTTATATCAGTGATGAGTGAGGGGTATAGATATATGTTCAAAACACAGATTCATAAGAACTGAAAACATGAGATCTAAGCAGCAACGAGTGGAACTTTAAATTTTTTTTAAATTTTAACTTTATTGAATCACTGTGAGATAGTTACAAGCTTTCATGTTTGGGTTACATTTACACAATGATCAAACACCCATCCCACCACCAGTGCACATTCCCCACCACCAATAACCCTGTAACTTTTTAATGTGTTTGTCAAGTTGACAGGCAGGAATAGAGTGAGTGTTGGGATGGGAAGGGAATCTGGGAACACTAGTAGAGGGAAGTTGACACTGGTGGAGGGATTAGTATTGCATTAATGTATGCCTAAAACTAAACTATTAATAAATTTGTAAATCATGGCTCTTTAATATACATAAATGAAATAAAAAATAATACAACTTATACTAAATCTTTAAAACTTTTTATACTAGTTATTCTACAGTTTAGAATATACTTTATAACTAAATCAAACCTACTTTCAAATAACAATTCATTACCCCATGAATTATATAAGTACATTATTATATCATAACTGCTCCCTCTTTCACTGGTATCGTTAGTGCCATTTACTTATTTTTAATTGATACATTGTTGCAATGATCAGATATTTATCTGTATAATCATTTATGTATACAAAATTGAAAACTTTAATTTTATTTTAACTTATTCCTTCTTTGGTGGTTTTCTTTGTTTTATGTAGAGCTGATCTTCTGATGAACATTATTTTATTATCTCTAATCCTTATTGAGAGTTCAAAAGGTGTGAATACCCAACACGTGCATTCGGTGGTTAGGAGTTGCCTCCCTACCCAGGTTGGCCATTGGTGATGTGTCAAATGAAGGAGGGAACGGAGACCAGGCTGATTAGTGATCAGTTGCCATTTATTCCAATCTCCGTCCTGCCATTTTTTCCATTCTCTCTGTGTGTGTATTCCAGTCCCACTCTGTCCCCCATTCCAGCCTCGCACTGCCTCCATTCCCGTGTCCCAGGGCTATTTAGGAGAAAAACATCAATGTTTTGTGGTAGTAATTACACAGGGGTGTGGTGTGGTAGCACAGCAAACATATGTAAAGCCCTTTTTTCAGGGGAAGCTTCTTCTAGGACAAAATTCCATCCTTTGAGGAGATCCACCCAAGGGTGGAACTCCATGTAAAGTGTATTACTTTCCCATTTCCTTAGTCAGTATTCATTTAAACTGTCATCTTAAATTTACTTCTTAATAATATTTCTAGTCATTTTGTATCGACAAAGTAAGAGATATATTAAGCTTAAACATTGGCTCTTCCTGGGGACATCTCGGTATATATCCCAAGCTACTGTCCTCAGGCCAGTTTCCTTCCTAACCCCAGCAAGGGTCCTTCTCCAGTTACTTCATTTTGGATCATGACAGAGTTTGTCTATGACCATGCTCTTAACTAATAAGTTTTATGGTGGTTGGCCTGCCTCTCTTTTAATTTTGCTTTTTGGGTCTCACCTGGCAATGCTCAGGGGTTACTCCTGGCTCTCACTCAGGAAATTACTCCTAGCAGTGTTCAGGGGACTATATGGGATGCTGGGAATCGAACTCCGGTTGACCGTGCAAGGCAAACGCCCTACCCACTGCTATCACTCCAGCCCAAGCCTGTCTCTTTTTGATACCAGATAGCTCACAGCTTGTTCCTTTTTGATGCTTGGGTAGCTTACAGCTTGCCCTTGGTCTATCCAAGTCCCTCATCAGAACCCTCCTTTTGGGGTATTAGAAACTCAGGGAAATTGAGGCTTAAATCGAGTAAATGTGACATGCTCTGGAGTAAAAATTGTTTGAAGTCAATTAACTCCCAAGTTACAAAAGCATAGCATTAGCTGTCTTCCTGTGTCAATACAAAAAGGACATTGCAGGGGCTGGAGCAGTAGCACAGCGGGGTAGAGCGTTTTCCTTGCACGCAGCCGACCTGGCTTCGATTCCTAGCATCCCATGTAGTCCCCTGAGCACCGCCAGGAGTAATTCCTGAGTGTGGAGCCAGGAATAACCCCTGTGCATCGCCGGGTGTGACCCAAAAAGGAAAAAAATGGACATTGCTCTAAAGTAAACTATGCAAGGGACATAATGGAAAGAGAAAAGCATTATTCCACTTGCATATACAAAATCCAGAGTCCTAAGAAGAATCTGACTTTATAAGTCACAGGATATGATTTGGGGATATAGTGATTAACAGATAGGGGAAGCAGAGCACTAAGGAGAATTATAGATAAACACATAGGAATGGGAGTACCTTGGGAGCACTGCGATGGGTATAACTCAATAAACTTAAGTTACTTGCAGCAGAGGAGAAAGGACAAACCAATATTATCCAAAACTTTAACACTTCTATGGGTCTTTTTATGTAATTACTTGTTTTTTCTTTGTTTTTTCAGGATTTTTAATCTTTGATTTACTGTTATTTGAAAATAATAGGCATAGATGCAGTTTTTGGATATTGGCTTTGGTATTCTGTGAATTTCTGGATCTGTGTTTTTCTATTAGACACTAGTTTGGGGAACTGTTTAGTCATTATTTCAAATATTTTTTGGTTTAATTCTTTCTTTTGTTTTCTTCCATTATTAGGCTTATGTAACATATTTTGTAGTTATCCCATTGTTCTTGGGTGTTCTGTTGAGTTTTTTGTTTTCTCTAGTTTTTTGTTTTCCATGACCAGACCTGTGGTGCAGGGATGTGTACACTATAATCACTGTACTATCTCTCTATTCTACAGTTATTTTATTTCTTTAAATCTCTGGTATTTCTTTTATGGTCTTTCTACAAATTTTCATCACTCTGCTTACATTTTTGTGAAGCTCATTATGCATTAGAGGGCTTAGCATATTAATTATAGTTTTAAAATTTAAGTTGTTAATTCATCTTTGTCGTGTCTGTTTTGAATGCTTAATATTTTATTCAAATGGTAGATTTTTTTTTTACCTTTTGGTGTACCTTGTAAATTTCTTTTGATAGTTGAGTATGACGTACTGCGATGAAAAGCAATGTGTAACGGGTAGTGATACAGTTAGATGTAGCAGAAGAGGAATATTTATATGGTCCCCAGGATATGTCCTTAGTCTTTTGGTGAGAGTATGCCATTGAACTGTGAACTTCATGCATTTTTATTTTTCCTCTCTTGAGTGCACAGAATGACTAACAGCCTGGGGATTATTATTTCTTTCCTCCAGGTCATTTTGACTCTGATAATACCCCAGGAAGTTAAGCTTTCGTTAGCTAGTTTCCATGGTGGCCAGTCCTTCGTAAAAAGAACACATTGCTCCGGGGTATTTCAAAATGATTCATTTTTGTCTCCTTTTGCCAAAGCCCAAGGATATTTTTCTCTGATACATACTGCGAGAATTTGATTGAGCCCTTCGATTTGAATTTGACAATATTGTGTGTATCCTCCCTGTGGTTATGTGTTCTTGGAGCTTTTAAATCTTGGTTTTGTTCATTCTGAACCTCCTGTACCCTATCAGTTACTTTTCAATTTTTTCATTCCTAGCACTGTTTGCTTCAAAAGTTTCTCTTCATAAGTCTACCCTGTGGTGAGCTTCAGCATCTTATATTTGCTTTCTCTTCAATATTGGGGGTATTAGTTTTCCCCATTATTTATTCTTACATCTAAGAAGAGTCACTTATTTTTTTCAGACTGTTTAATATTTAGTTGTTTTGATGGAGTAGTTGTCTAAGTATCTTACATGTGTTATCAGAAACTGAAAGTGTGATTTGGCTTTCTTATCATAAGTTAATGTTGGATCAGAGTGGTTTAAATTTCAGTGTTTGTTCAGAGATAAACTTCTAAGTGTCTTGAACCATTTACATTCAAGGCTTTTTGCTAAAGGATCTGTGTATGCCTTTAGGAACCTCTGTGTCACAACACTGTAGTTGAGGGCAAGACATGCCATGATTCTTGTGGAATTATTTCTTTGTGAGGGAACAGTGAAAAAAATGGTATGTTCTAATCTTATAATTCCCATTAGGCCTGAAACTTCTGCCCATCAACTCTGCCTGGGTTTAGGGTCTTAGTATTCTTGATTTGTTTTTAACTTGGGGGTAAAGCAAGTATCCTAAAAGTGACAACAGAGTAGGGAAAGAAAACCCTCTTCTCTTTTTTTTATTTTTAATTAGTGAATCACCGTGAGGGTACAGTTACAGATTTATACATTTTTGTGCTCATGTTTTCCCCATACAAAGTTTGAGAAACTTTCCCTTCACCAGTGCCCATTCTCCACCACCAGTAAACCCAGCATCTCTCCCACCCTCCCCAGTCCCGTCTCCCCCCACCCCTAACTGCCACTATGGCAGGGTATTCCCTTTCGTTCTCTCTCTCTGATTAGGTGTTGTGGTTTGCAATAAAGGTGTTGAGCGGCCATTGTGTTTAGTCTCTAGTCTACATTTGGCACGTGTCACCCCTCCCCCGCATGACCTCCGACCACATTTTACTTGGTGTTCCCTTCTCTGAGTTGCCCAGAATGAGAGACCAGCCACCAAGCCATGAAGTCAACCTCCTGGTACCTATTTCTACTATTCTTGAAAACCCTCTTCTCTTGTTGTGTCTCTCTAGAACAGCACTTCCACAACCCAACTTGGTGAGGATAACATGAAAACATAACTTAGGAGTTTAGGAATTAGAGGGAAAGCAAATTCTAATTTTTTGACTACACCCTTCTGTGGAGCTAGTATGGATAGGAGCAAATCAATGGCTCATATGCTACATAGTCTCACTATTCTTTCTGAGACTTGAGTTGTCTCATGGTGGGGAGTTGGGCCACTCCAAGCTATGTTCAGGGCTTACTCCTGATTGTGAACTCAGGGATCAATCCTGGGGGCCTTGGGGAACCATATAAGGTGCTGTGGATTGAACTGGGGTTGGCTGTATATGCTTCTTCATTTGTTATGTATCTGATATAAGGACAATTTCCAGAGACTTCAGATGGTTGTTTATTATAATAAATTTTTCAGGCAAATGTTTCTTTTACTGAAGAGTGGTTCTTTGACTGACATATTCCAATCACAGATATTAGACTATTCACTGGTTGCTTTGAAAACTAGATGTAGAAAGTTTAATCTCTAAAGGAGACCTCTCTGAGGTAGGGTTTATAATAAGTGACTTAGTAAGCACTGCATATTTCTAGCAAGTTAAAAACTCAGTTTTGTACTTCTTTTCATTTTAATTTTGTTGTTCTGTTTGGGGGCAACACCCAGAATACTCCTGGCTCTGCATTCAGGGATCACTCCTGGTGGGCTGAGAGGACCTTATGGGGTATGGGGATCAAACATCAGTTGGGCTGTATCTAAGAAAGTACAATACCCACTGTACTATCTTTCCAGACCCAATAATAGAATTCAGTTTGATATTTCTGTATATTTTCTGACTATTTGTTTTGGTTCATATCAGACTGGGCTCAGGGCCTCTCCTGGCTCTGCTCAGGGATTATTCCTGGTGATGCATGGAGTATCACTGCATCACTGTCATCCCGTTGTTCATCGATTTACTCGAGCAGGTGCCAGTAACATCTCCGTTCGTTCCAGCCCTGAGATTTTAGCAGCCTCTCCTTACTCATTTTTTCTCAATGATTGGAGGCTCTTTTCAGGCTCAGGGGAATGATACCTGTTATTGGCTCTGTTTTTTGCATATTGAATATGCCATGGGGAGCTTGCCAGGCTCTGCTGTGTGGGTGGGATACTCTTAGTAGCTTGCCAGGCCCTCAGAGAGGCATATATATGCATATATATACATATACATTTCCATTTATGATGATATGTCATGCAGCGTGAAGTGGCCGCGTGGTCCAGGAATATGTTCACTCATGTGTAAGACTTGGCCTAAGTGTGTGGAAAGCAGCCTGGATCATGGCGGAGGTTGTGTAGTAGAGGTTGGCTGCCGGGGCTGTGTCCCTTGGGGCTCTCACCTCCCCCTCTCTGGGGCACCCCTGGTGCAGAGTCCTGTGGCATGGTTAGGGGCCCTCATTTTATGCTCCCTCGCAGAAGAAGCAGCCATGAGTTCTGGAGGGTGGCCGATGAGAAGATTATCTGGCACCGACAGGAGGTGGCTTGTGGGTGTGACCCCTGGGTCATCACCAGGAGGGTTGGGGGAAGCAGGCAGAGGATCTCTGCTCCCGAGTCCTATTGAGCCCAGAGTCCAAGATCACAAGTCCAAGATGCATGGAGTTCCATAAGTAATGGTTAGAATTGAACCTACTTTGGCAAGGCAAGTACTCTACCTGTTGTAATATCAGGCCTCTATTTCTGTACCTTTGAGGACTTTTTTAGGGTTTACTTGAAATTAATGTCTTCAATTTAGTTTCATTCACCAAAACTTTATTGATGTCTTCCCTTGGAAAACCAATTTTATGGTGTATGATCTTTGTCTTATTTTTAAATTTTAGGGTTTGAAACCCAAGTCTCATATTAATGCATTATTTGTGGTTATCATAATGTTCCATAGCAAAGAATTATTAAAAGTAAAGAACTGAATGTCAAATAACTGTATTCCATAAACTCACACTATAATTTTAGGTATTAATATGGGAAAAATGAAAAATCATTTAACTGCTAAATTGGTTCACTCACCTGAAAAATGGAATTAATAGTTCCTCACAAGAATCCTGTGGGGCCTAATAAATATTACTAAAGCATATGTTTTTGCACAGACTGTTTTATGGGGTTTACATCTAAAATGTTCCAACTTCTTCTGGGGTAGAGAGGCTTCCCTTATGACTTAAACCAAGCATTATAATTATGATGTGGTTTTTATTGGGGTAAGCCCACATTGCAACAATATGAGCTTTAGCAGTGGGGAGCATATGAATCACTAGAAGATGGTTGGGAGATGGGTGTGCATGCAGGCAGTACTTAGATTTAGAGTTCTTTGTAACATCACTTTGCTGCAAGGAAGGGGAAGGACAGTTCTCTGAGTAATAGTCCTTGGCAACATTCTCCAAAACTGGGAGGTTTTAGCATCACAGTTACTCAATACAGAAGGTTTCTCAAATGCACTCAATTTGCCCAAGTTCAGACATATCTGAGAGGTATATTATCAACATTATCAAATAATTTTAATTTAGGTGGTGTCAATAACACACCCAGGTTTTTAATCTGTTCTTGCCTTCTACATGTCTGATAATTAACTGTCTTTTAAATAAGAAACTATCTTAATTAATTACATTAGTTAGTTTTTTGCCCCATCCTCTCTATCAGGTCAAGTGTTGCTTTATCTCAATTGTCACCACTTTTCTATTACTTGGGGTCATTACATTGTTATAACAAATAGCATCTTGATTAATCAGTCGCTGTCACTGTTACTGTTATCCCATTTATCATCAATTTCCTCGAGTGGGCTAAGTAACGTCTCTATTCGTCCTAGCCCTGAGATTTTAACAGCATATCTTTACTCATCCTTACAGCATCTCTTTACTTGTCCTTCCAAATGGTGCCACATTAGAGGCTCTTTCAGGATCTGGGGAATGAGACCCATCATTGTTACTGTTTTTGGCATATGAATACGCCATGGGAAGCATGCCAGGCTCTCCCATGCAGACAGGAAACTCTCAATAGCTTGCCAGGTCCTCCGAGAGGGAGAACTCAGCTATCAGATACCGCTTCCGGGAGCTTGGTTTTATAGTCTCTGGATTTTGGCCATTGATGGGATTACACGGCACCGGGGGCAGCCCCTGGGTGTGACTGCCTAGCTACTGAAAAATGGTGGATCCAACACCAATCCCACCACCATTTTTTTCTAATTTTCCCACTACCAACAACCAAAGCTGCCCCAAAGGCAGATCCAAAATAATTTATTTTGTATTGCTTGTTATGAATAATCTGCTAAAATGATCCAAAAAGTTTTCCTTAGATGAAATTGTGTGAAGATAGTTGTATTTCACCTTGGAGCCATTAACTCCTTGTATTTGTATAAAAGATTACGATCATGTTGTTACAGGTTGAGCCTTGTTATATATATATGTATATATATTTGATCAAAATCAGTTGCCTTCTATTTTACACTCCATTAGATGTGGTGCGCTACTCTTGGTACATCAGTGGCATAAAGTATGAGCCGTCACACAGGCATATTCAGGAATTCTAAATTAAAGTTTTTAAATGTTGTACGGTTTTGCTGCAGGGTTCTAAAATTTTAAATAGGGTATTAGAGCTGGAGTTAACTTTTCAACTGAATGGTGACTTTGGGGTCCGGAGGGATTGCTGCAGCTTGTTGCTCTCTTTTGAGATTTATCTGTGAGTTTCTGGATCATGGCCTTTCACCAGCTTATTTAGTGCCAGAGGCAGTTTGTGGGCATGACTGCCAGACTCTCAGAAGCACAGGGAGATGGGGGAAAGTCACCCACTCCCGACTCTACGAGAACCTGAAGATTGCAGTCACAAAAGCCGCATACCTGGGTTTTCCAGCATATTCATTCTCATGTGTGAGGAGCTAGTCCCGAGCCTGTGGAGATTGGCCATGAACAGAGCAGCAATTTGGTTCTGGAGGTTTTCAGATGCCAGGGCTCTGTTGAGGTGGGTGTTGGGCTTACCTGTCTCCCTCTGAGGTACCCTGAATGAACTCAGCCTGACGCAGGGTGTGGAGGCATCTCTGCACCTTGTTACTCTCTTCTGAGATCTGTGAGTTCTTTGAAAGCAGTTTTGAAATAAACATTAAAGGAGCTTCTTTAAGAGACAAGAAAGCCTTTACTAACATAGATATATAACTTCTTTAAATGACAAACATAAACTTCTTTACCTCAATAATCTCATCCACTGTCAGTAGACTGAAATTATCAATCAAGAGACAAAGAGTGGCAGGATGGATTCGAAAACTGAGACCAACAGTTAACATAAAAGTTGGGCTGTAAGTCAAAGGATTTAAAGCAGTCATACAGGAAAACAATCAACTCTCTTCAAAATGGCTGGGGTGGCTATACTTAATATCAGACAACATAAGTTTCAAAGCATAAAGTGGTGTTAGGGACAAGGAGGATCACTTCTTACTGATAAATGAATTAGTGCATCTAGAAAAATTTTCTCTCTAAACTTATATGGACCGAATCATGGACCATTGAAATATTTTAAAACAACTGCTAGTAGACAGTTGTTAGATATTGATAGCAATATAATAGTAGTACAATACTTTAATACACCACTTTATCACTTCTGGATAGATCAACTAGACAAAAAATAACAAAGACACATTGATTTTAAAGGAATAAATGGAAAATATATGTTTAGCAGAAAGATATATGGTCCTTCTTTCTACAAAAGTTGAGTACAGGGGCTGGAAAGATAGTACAATGGGTAAGGTGTTTCCATTTATGCAGCTGACCAAAATTTGACAATGGAAATTAGTCACAAAAATCCAGGCAGTAAACTTAAACACTTGGAAGTTAATGCAAGAGTAAATTTATAAAGTAAGATTTTCTAAATCCAAAAGGAAAGACCATTAAGATACAGAATCTCTGAAAAATAAATAAAATAGAAGTTGGAATCCTTATTTATTTTTTTAAACAATAAAAAATAAAAGCTTTATATGAGGGGCTGGAGCAATAGCACAGCGGGTAGGGCATTTGCCTTGCACGCGGCTGACCTGGGTTCGATTCCCAGCATCCCATATGATCCCCTGAGCACCACCAGGGGTAATTCCTGAGTGCAGAGCCAGGAGTAACCCCTGTGCATCGCCGGGTGTGACCCAAAAAAGCAAAAAAAAGCTTTATATGAAAAAATTATGAAAATAAAGCTTGAGTTTCTGTTTGCTGCTCCACCATCCCAGGTGAAGCTTGACTCTGGCTGATATTACTGGGCCTATTCCAAACAGGAGGCACAATTCCAACAGAAGGTAGAACTCCTCCTTCCCAGGTGGGTCCCTGAATCCTCCACACCTGACCTGCCCCGTATCATAGACCAATATCACAGCTGCTTCCTGTCCTTCTGTTTGCCGTTCATCCCAGGTGACGCTTTCTCTGGCTGATATTCCAAATGGGAGGCAGAACTTCAACTTGAGGCAGAGACCCTTCCTCCTTGGGTGGGTCACAGCAGCCTCCAAACCCAACCTGAACCATATTAAGGGACCACACCACAGCTTCTGAAGTGACAGTTTTACTCAACACATTACAAACTTCTCATTCTGTGAGGATGGACTGAGTAACCTCTACCTTAAACCCTCAGCATCTTCCTGGGACATTAACCTCAAAGATGCCCAGCAGAGCAAGAATACTAGTAAACCAACGGGGAACTCACTATAAACCCACTAAACTTAATGAGCAAAAACAATATTACTGAAGTCATAAACAAAGCCAGTAAATCCTCAGTGTCTTTAGTGACCACTATGATGAGGATGTTCAATGAGTTCAAAGAAATGATAGCACAGGTAGCCAGTAAAACACTAGAAAGTATGATAGTCTAAATGAAAAAAAACTACTACAGTCAGAAATGACAAATAAAGAACATGGTAGTTGACATAAAAAAGTCAACAGAAGCTCTGAACTGCAGAATAACAAAAACTGAGCAGAAGACTGAGGAGCTACAAAATGAGAAGGGGTAAACTGCTAGGAAACAACAGAAAGTGAAAATTAGTCTGACAAGAATTAAATAGCATAACAGAGCACTGTTTTATGAGTTCAAGAGGAACAATATAAGAATCATTGGAAACCCTGGAGAACAAAAAGTAAATGTGATGAAAAATAGTTAAAGAAATCATCAATAAGAACTTCCTAGATAAAAACTTCTCAGCCTTGAGGATTATAGGCACCAAGATCCAAAAGACTTGAAGGGTCCCAGTTGAACATAGATCCAATTAGGAAAACTCAAAATACGTTATATTCAAAATGTCAAAATTCAAAGATAGCAACAGAATATTAAAATCAGCAAGATCAAAAAAGTAATTTACATATAAAGGAAAGATATAATTTATACAGCAGATCTATCAAGTAATCCAGAAGAATAGGGAAGAATATAGTACAAAAATTCAATAAAATTTACACCTCAGCAAGAATACACTGATTCAGCTAGATTATAATTCAGATTTAAAGAAACTATATGAAGCTTCATGGGCAGACAACAGCTTTGGGATTTCAAAACTTTGAAACCAGTTTTGCAGAAAGCATTAAAAAGCTCCTATCAAGGATAGGAGAAATTTCTTATCATTGAGTATGACACTCACTATTGGTGCATATGTGTGTCCTCTACTAAAATAAAGAAGGTTAAAAGCATATAGCAATTAACCATCACAAATTGACATTTATTAATTTTTCTGATAATTCTATTTGTCATTCTTTAAAGTTTTATAGGACCAAGTAATATTAAATAAAGTTGCTATATGCCTACAAAGGGGGCAAAAATGCTTTATTTATGACTGGGAAGATATGATGATTACCAAAATAAAATCTAAGTAAAAAATAAAATCCAATGCAGTATATTTTAGATTCCAGAGTTGAAAACTTAGATATGTAAATGAGAATAGGCAGTATATCATATTATATTTAATGATTTGTATTTCTTTTTACATAGGTTAAAAAAACATAGCATGATTTATATCACTACAAGTTTACTTTTGTTGATTTATTTTCTGATAATTCCACATGCCATTTCTTTGATTTTTGTCGGAGTAAGCAATATGAAATAAATTTGTTCTATGTCTGCTAAGGGTAAAGGCTAGAGGTAATAGGGAATCTGGGGACACTGGTGGAGGGGGGAGGACATTCATGGTGGGACTGGTGCTGGAACATTGTATGCCTGAAATAACTCTATTATGAACAATTTTGTAAATCACAGTGTCTTAATAAAATTTTTTAAAAAGACTTTCATTCAATCCCCTAAGAAACCATCTCTTTAAAGTATTGAACCAGTCAAGCAATTACTCATTATAAATTCAATTGCTCTTTGTGGTATTGCCTTTCTAAAGGCTGAGAGAAAGAATGCTTATGTTTGAAAGATAAAGAAATAAATATTATTCAGTCTCTACAGGAAGAAAATGATGACATGTGCTACACCCATATATCATCTTTGAAGATGTTTTGCTAAGTGAAACACACCACCCAGGAAAAAAACTATCATTTATTTTATGCTATTCATTGAATATTAAAATTTGTAGAGACAGAAAGTAGGATGGGGATGCAGAGATTTCTATGAAGAAAGAAATTGGGTTCAAGAATTTTAGTATAGCTACATGGTCTTATAACTCCCAAATAGATTAAAACACAAAAATTCTCATCATTCTTAAAAATTCTCTTGGCTCAGTGTCCTTCCACTTCATCATTCTGTCCCCCAAATCAATCCAGTATTTTAATTTGCATTACTACAGATTATTTTCAGCTGTTCTTGAACTTTTAAAAATGGCATCATTTTACTTTTACTAAACAAGTACAGTTTTTCTGAGAGATTTCATGTTTCCTCCATTAAAGTCTGGTGAAGTTTATAAGTTGAAAATTGTTCCACAGTAATAATTACTGTATTAACTACATTATATAATTTTTGGTTGCTCTATTTTTTTTGTTATTGAATTAAAATCAGATATATGATATTTAAATGCAATTTAAATTTCATCTGTTACCCCATTTTTAAATACAGGCTAAAGTTCTACTGTTACTAGCTACTACATATTTGTATTGGGATGAGAGAAAATAATGATAAAACTCTCAGCAAAGTAACTCTAACAAATAAGGTATGAATTTTCTACTTTTGAATACCAGCTTAATCATTATGTAAAGCTGTAGTATATATATATGTATATTTGGGGTGCAGGGGGTTCATCCTTGACAGTACTAAGAAGCAACCCCTAGATTGGTGCTTGGATGTCACTTCTAGCAGTGCTTGGGGAACACATTGTTACAGCAACAAAACTCAGGCATCCCAGCATGCAAAACATGCAGTTCAGCCTTTGAGCTGTCTTCCCAATCTTAAGTCATATTTTGAAATCCAGTTTAGATTTGTTTTTTTTTCAGAATTAATTTTATTCATTCAATAGTACTGTTATTGTTGTTGTTGGAGTCTTTTTACAGGGCATTACTAAAAAATATGCCTCCGACAATAGATACTTTTGTAAAAGTTTCTTTTACATGGAGCAGTAAGGATTCTGTTTACTGTAACTTTTATGGATAAAGAAGGGAATAATGGTAATATAAACAACTTATAAAATCATCTAGAAAATATTTTAAAAGATTAAATTTGGATCGATATGTTTTAACTAAGTAGGCAATTAAACATAGTATATTTTATTGATTTAAATCAAGACTAGAAGCATTACAATTAATTAGAGATTATTCAGTTAACCATTTGTACATATACACATTCTTACATAAATGTACAAAATGCACTTTTATATATCCTTATGTCTAAAATATTATATGTGTATAGAATAGTAAATGTTATTCAAATACAATATAACTATATTGTTTGCACAGTTATTACTTATAGTTTTCCCATGTTTAATACACTGTCACTTTGTAAGAAAATTGGTTTCAAATTTCCCACCATGTAGACATAGTCCTAATATAGTCATGTATTACAGCTGACAGTAATTTTTTTCAAGGACCAGTTTGTTTTGTCACCTTATATTTATTGTACTTTAGGTAAGATATTTACAATAATTTTAACTTTTATGATATTAACATACATATTTTTTTGCCATCACAAAAATGCCCAAGACCCTTCATTACTGTCCTTTATGTCACATCTAGTCCACCTGTTACTCCTCTCATTCACCCCTCCTTCCCAAACACACTACTTTGTAATCTCCATTCTGTAAGCTGAAAAGTGTGATTCATCTGTTGCTGAACATTTGTATTGCTTCATAAGCTGGCTATTGCACTTAGGGTTGCAGCGGACAGAGATATGAACGCACCTTTTTGAATTGGTGGTTTGTCTTATTGAAATAATACCAAGAAGTGGAATCAATGGACCATATGAAAGTTATATTCTTATTTTTTGAAAAATGTTCACGTTATTTTCCATAGAGGCTGAACAAGACAATGTTTCTATAAACAGGATTTCTTTTTCACCATATCTCCTCCAACACTAATTGCTTCCAATGTATTTGTTATGCCATTCTCACTAGTGTGAGATGATATCTCATTGTTTTGTTTTGTTTTGCTTTGGCTTTTTTTGCATTTCCCTGATAAAGGACAGTGTCTTTTTCTCATGTACTCTTCACAGAAATGTTTTCTCATCACTTTTTCCCATTTTTGAGAAGAATTTATAAAAATATATTTTTAATTTAAAGAACTGTTGTTTACAAAGTTATTAAAAGCTGGATTCTAGGCATACAATATTTCAACACCAACCCCACCAAGATTGTCAATTTTCCTCTACCAGTGTTCCCGTGGTTCCTTCTGTTCCCTTACACCCACCTGTCACCTTGACAGGAACATTTCTAAGTTCTGTCACTGTAGCTTAGATTTCATGTTTCAGTGTTATTGAATCTGTGCTTATTATAGTTATAACACTCTACCTGATACCAAAAGAAGATAGAAAAAACAAAAAAGGAGAATTATAGACCAATATCTCTGATAAACATAGATGCAACGATCATCAACAAAATACTAGGGAATAGACTCCAATGACTCATCAGAGAGATCATACACTAAGAGCAAGTGGGAATCATCATGGGATGTGAGGACCGTTTAACAAATGCAAGTTAATCAAGATACTACAAGATATTAATACAAGAAAAATAAAAATTATACGACCATATCAGTATATGCAAAGAAAGCATTGGGCAAGATCCAGCATGTCCTCATTATAAAAAACCTCTTTATCTTGATCTCTCTTTCCTTCTGGGCATTATGGTTTGCAATACAGTTACTGAAAGGTTATCCTGTATATCCCATTACCTACTTTCAGCACTCAAATCTTGTCCAGAGTGATCATTTCCAACTATCATTGTCATAGAGGCCCCTTCTCTATACTAACTGGCCTCCTTCCCTGCTGAATTGTGGCAAGCTTTCAATAGTGGACTAGTCCTCCCAGCCCTTGTTTCTACTGTTCTTGGATATTAGTCCCATCACAATATTTTTTATCCCACAAATGAATGCAATCATTCTATGTATGCCCCTCTCCTCCATCCATGTATATACAAATTTTATGACTATGTTTTACCAGGTGGGCTGGAGCAATAGCACAGCAGTTGGGCTTTTGCCTTTCACGCAGCTGACCAGAGTTCGATTCCTCCGCCCCTCTCGGATAGCCCGGCAAGCTACCGAGAGTATCGAGCCCGCACAGCAGAGCCTGGCAAGCTACCCATGGCATATTGGATATGCCAAAAACAGTAACAAATAAGTCTCTTAATGAGAGACATTACTGGTGCCCACTCAAACAAATCAATGAGCAACGGGATGACAGTGATTTTACCAGGTGGCTTCATTTGATATTCATTTAGTATTCCTTTATGTGGATGGAACATAATTTCTTAAAACAATTCATCTGTTCTCAGGCACTCCAGGTTGTTTCCAAATTCTGGATGTTGACTCTTTCCAATTATATTCAATATAGTATTGGGAAAACTGCTGCCAAGATGGAGGGGAGGGTTATGAAGGGAAACCTCTGATCCTAAAGCCAGCTACAGAACAGCACCAGGAAGGCATCATGTCTGTACCTGAATCTCAACCTCACCGAGCTGGGAAAACCCTTCCTATGCCATCCTCTTCCACTACTTCATCTCCTCAGATAAACCTCACCACATACTCTTGCCTCCTCCCATCTCTGTCGTATATTAGGAGGAGGGTAGTGACTTGAGCTTCTTCCCAGAGTCTTCTCATGTAGGATTAATCTGAAAGTTTTGTGCTTTGATACTTTCCCTTGAAAACTAAGGAAATAATTGGGGTTGATGTATTGCTGCATGAGGATAAATTAGAGTTTGGCAGTTGTTAGGGTCGGCAGATCTCTGCCCGGGGGAGGCTCGGAGAGACAAAAGAACAAAACCAAGACAACTCTTTCTGCAAATGCATGGGGTTTATTTAAGCCAATATAGCTATATTGGGACCTTCAATTGTGCCTCAATAGCGTGGCATAACTGAAGGCCCCAAACTCAAAAAGCTAGCTGTTTTTATACCCTTTTGGGGAGAAATGAAAATCTCACATATCAAAGGGAATCACATAGGTAACTTAATTTGCATATCTAAACATTTGTTGACAAATGAAAATCTCACATATCAAAGGGAATCACATCTATATATCAAAGGGGATCACACATATTGGGGGAAAATTACATGTATTGAATCAAAGGAGAATCATACATATCAAAGAAAATCACAGGTATTGGATCAATAGGAAAACCATACAAAAGGGAAAACCACACCTATTTCACTTAATATGCTAATTTCAACATTTGTTGACCGTTCTGAGCAGATGTTTGTTTACAGTTCCTAGGGGCAGTTTGTTGGCCCATTTGGTGACAGAGTCCTGCCCAGCGGAAGGTCCTGAAGACATCTTTCAAAGCAGTCAAGTAGTTACAAAGGACAACTTCAGTGGTTAACCCTTAACCTGCCCTTCAGTTCTTAACTCTTAACTTGCCCTCCTCTTCAAGTAAAATGGATATAGGAACATATATAGGCATAGGAACATTTATTAGAAAGAATATTTTCAGTATTAAATTTTCTGTTCTAGTGTCTTTGTAGGACTGGAGTGATATCACAGCAGGTAGGGCGTTTGCCTTGCATGCAGCCAACCCAGGTTCAATTCCTCTGTCCCTCTCAGAGAGTCCGGCAAGCTACTGAGAGTATCTCACCCACACGGCACAGCCTGGCAAGCTACCTATGGCATATTTGAGATTCCAAAAAAAAAGTAACAATAAGTCTCACAATGGAGACGTTACTGGTGCCCGCTTGAGCAAATCGATGAGCAAACGGGATGACAGTGATACAGTGATAGTATTGGGAGTTCTTGATATAGAAATTAGACAAGGAAAAGATACTAAGGACATCCATTAGGAAAGGAAAAAATCAAGTTTTAACTGTTTATGGATGAGAAACTGTATTTAGAAAACCCCAAAGACTGTACAAAATGTTCCTAGAAATAAGTTAGTTGTACAGTAAAGTGGCAGGCTACAAACTTAACATGAAAAAGCTCACAGTTGATCTATATTCAATTAAGAAAATAGAAGTGAGCGGTATTTTTAAAATTCCCATTCACAATTGTACCTCGGAAAGTAAAATAACTAGGATTTGACTTTACTAAAGAGGTGAAAAAGCCATATGAAGACAACTACAAATCTCCACTTAAATAAAAGAGGACATGAAGAAATTAAAACACATACCCTGCTCATGGATTTGGAGGATTAAAATGGTAAAAATCACAACATTCCCCAAAGCATGGTACAGATTCAATGTAGTCCCTCTACGGATACCCATGACATTTTTCAAAGAAATGGATCAAATTCTCCTGAAATTCATATGGAATGATTCCCCACAGGCCCCCTATATATAGCCAAAGCAATCCTTGGTGAAAAAAAGGGTGTTTGTAAAAAATTAAAGCTCGCCGAGGGGTGCGTGCACTAGCGGGCTCTCCGGGCGTCTCTGTCTCACCACCCACGTTCGGTGCTCTGGAACCGCTATGTATGGGCTGGATTGGGATGGCCATTGTCCAAGGACTGGCGAGGGAAGAACGAGGACCAAGCTGGTTGCTGATTAGTTATCGTGTATTCAATCTTCCATCTTTCTCATCTCCCGCACTGCCAGCTCCAGCCTCTCTCTGCATCAACTCCAGCCTCTCTCCATCTCTCTCCTCCCTTTTTCCTCTCTCGCCCTTGCCCCTAGATTACACACCGCCAGGTAGCAAAATCAACATAATAAAGCCCTTCCTGAGGGCTGTCAGGTTTAAAGGGAACACAACCTAAGGGCCTTCCAAAGCCCTTCCTGACTGCCAGTAGGCAAAATACCTCTTAAGGGTTTTTCCTCCTCTCCCCATTCCAAACACTCATTAACATCTTAATACTAGTTATTTTTGCATGGACATAGCAAGAGATACATTGAGGTTTGCAAGGCAGCTCTCCTGACAACATCTTGCCACAGGCTCAGACCACAGCACTCAGGCCAAATTAATCACTCCTAACCCTAGCAGGGTCCAAATCTAGTTATCACTGTTTGGATCATGACATTTGTCTATGATCAAGCTCTTAACTTATAGTTAAGCATTAGGCACTTTCGCCAGGACCATCTCGATGCTAGGGTAGCACACAACTCACCGCTTGCCCTGGGTCTGTCTCGTTCCTTGTTGGGACCCTGCTTTTGGGGGTGCTAGGAAGTAAGGGCAGCTGAGGCTTAGGTGAGAGAACAGATGCCCAGGAGGAAAATATCATGTAAAGTCAAATGACTCCCAGGTTACAAAAGCATAACATTTGCTAAGTCTTCCTGTGTCCATACAAAAAGGACATTGCTCTGAATAAACTATGCAAAGGACTCAAGGAGAAGAGAAAAACATGATTTACAAGTCAACAGAACACTAAGAAAGAAGCTACAAATAAACAAAGAGGAATAGGAGCACTGTAACGGGGTAACCCAATAAACCTAAACTACCTGAGGCTATGTTATCCTACAGATGTTGGTTTGAAGTCCTCCACTAAGAAGCTTGAAGTTGCAATTTGATGGGACTTCTGTCCATATCTGCCAGAGAAAGTAAGTTCCTTTGTTTCCCATTTTTCTTAAAGATTTGTGAGACTTGACAGTTGAGTTTAAGATTCCCAATTATCTGACACCTGATCTGATTCACTCCTTTTAAATAAAGGGTTATGATTTATAATCTGTTAATCTAACAATTCTGTGACCCTAAAGTGCTATTTGAGTTATCATGCCAGTAAATGTCTAATTATTGCCATTTACATAGCAGGGATTTTAGGAGGTATTTGAGCAAAGATATTAGAACCAAAGAAATCTTAGAATTGATGGGGTTAAAGGGGCAAAATTGTTGCATGAATGCTAACATTTGTGAGCCATTTTGGGTTCAAGAGCTTGGCCTTGGGGGCCTTCTCTTGTCTGGAGAATCTGAGAAGTCAAAGTCTAGAGCATCAGAGTGGGAAGAAGTTCAGAACCTTTGATGCCCCTAAAGAGGTCAGCCTCATCATTATGGGTCCATAGAGATGTAGGCAGACAGGTAAATAGGGAAGGCCACTCAAGGCAATTACAGTGAATTTACTGGAAAATAATAATACCAGTAGCCCTGAAGTTGAAAAAAACTAACTTTGCAGAAAACAGTAACTAAGACTTGATAAGACTTTCACCTGGCCAGCAACAGACCCAGGGCCCTCTTTGACAGAAGCTCCAGCAGAAACAAAAGGCCAGGAAGAGAATTCCAAAGAAAACTATCGACCACTCCCAACCCTATGCCCCTAGCAAAGGACTTTTACCTAGGTAGAAGCCCCACATGGGGTCAGGGTGGAGAAATCCTACAAAAGCCACCTTAAACAAAGGAAGGGCACATATATGCTGCCCAAGTCCATGTGCTGCTTGTTTCCACGTGGCTGAGCACATGTGGTGCCTGAGCACATTGGGCGCCCGCATCTCATCTCTTGAGATGTGTACTTTCATGCTTTCTTATCTGATGCTGGGATATGTGTAGGGTATCTCTTTGCCCTTGGAGTAGCCCGTGTTCTCTCTTGAGCATGTTTACTCTCTCTTTCTCTCCCTTCTTCACCTTCCCCATAACCTCCAAACAAAATGTTTCACTTCACTGCTTGTCTACTCCTGAAATTGTTTTCTGTGAGATGAGACAAGAGCCCAGTAACACTGGGAACCTGGTGGCAGAGACAGATTGGAGACTGTGACTGTTCTCTTAACCCTACTTCATGTAAGCCACCCATGGGGGAAACTGACATAAATAAGTTGTTTCTCTCTTCTTTTTTGTATTATGGGATGCAATACAGGTACTAAGATGTCATCATGTTTATTTAGGGCATTCAGTATTTTTATTGGGAAGGTAAAACTAAGTATCTTTTTAAACTGGGTGGCAGCTGTGCGGTGTTAAAATGACTTCCAAAGCTTCTGGAAGTACAGGGAAGTGGAGGGAGATAGACCATCCTGATCCCAAGAAAGCTTGGAGTTTTATTTTTTTTATTTTTTTTAATTAATTTTATTGAATCACCATGTGGAGGGTTACATAGTTCTCAGGATTATGTCGGTTATACAATTCTCAAACACCCTTCCCTTCACCAGTGCCCATCTTCCATCACCAACCCCCCCAGTATACCTGCCGCCCCCTCCCACCTCCCCAGTCCCCACCCTTGTACATGATAAGTTTCACTTCGTTTATGCCTTATCTCGATTACATTCCATGTTTCAACACACAACTCACTACCGTTGTTGGGGTTTCCCCCCAAAAAGGAAAGCAGTCCTATTGCCAAGGAGGCATTTGATAGTTCTCCACTGCTAAGAATATAGAGATATTAAGTCCCGCTGTTTGTTACATAACTTTTCTTTTTCCCCCTTGCCCCGCGCCACTGAGTTCACGCCTGTTTAGTAATCCACGCTGCCTGACAAGGGGAAAAAAACCGAAAAGAATGGTTATTTCCCGTCATCGGCAGGCGTGGGGCTCTGGCTTAGTTGATAGACTAGTAGAGTGTCTGCAAGCAGTTTCTGGAACCGAAGGTCTTGCGCTGGTATCGGCTCCGGCTCGAGATTCCACCAGCGTCCCACTGTTCCATGTACATAAATTTTCCCCTTATATCCCATTCCCACGCCACCAGGTCTGTTTGCTTAATGGACATCACACTGTAGTTGACGACACGCTGCATTTCTTCCCGAGAAAGAAGAAAATTTCTTCTCAGCCGGCGTGGGGATATAGCTTAGTTCAGTCTAGAGAGATGGCTACCACTTTGATTGCCTTCAATATTTCAGCAACAGACTTACTATTCTTGTTAGGATCTCCCACAAAAGTCCGACCCATTAAAAAGGGACATATTACATATTGCTGATGCTAAGATGACATTAGGTCGCGCGGCCGCACAGTTTTGGGTTTCTGTATAAAGTCCAGGGAAAGTACAACCAGAAATAACATCACTACAAACTTTTACCCTTTTATGGTGCTCATAAGATGGAGAAGCCTAGAGAGAGGCTCGGCGTCTCCATTTTGCGCTCAGGAAAACCGCGGATCCTGCACTGTGCTCAGGAGGGAGGAGTTGAGAGAGAGAGAGGTTAAAAGAATTGGGGGATGCCCGGTTCCCACTGTTTCAGTGCACCGTGGGGTCTCTGGTCCCATGCCGGAATTAGTTCAGTGGGCTGCTTGGAGTCCAAGGGCGCTTCCTTGGGCTCTTCCATCATGCTCGCTCCACAGCAGGGTCCAAAGGGAAGCACACGTGGGGGAGGTGGGTTTAAGTATCTATCTGCGGTGGGCGGGGGTCGCCGCCCCCGCCCCCTGGGGTCTCCCGCAAGCGCGCGCGCGTCCTGTTTCAGCTGGATCGCCGGCTCCATTTTGCGCTCAGGAAAACCGCGGATCCTGCGCTGTGCTCAGGAGGGAGGAGTTGAGAGAGAGAGAGGTTAAAAGAATTGGGGGATGCCCGGTTCCCACTGTTTCAGCGCACCGTGGGGTCTCTGGTCCCATGCCGGAATTAGTTCAGTGGGCTGCTTGGAGTCCAAGGGCGCTTCCTTGGGCTCTTCCATCATGCTCGCTCCACAGCAGGGTCCAAAGGGCAGCTTGGAGTTTTAATTCACAAAATCTGCATACCCTATTTTTCAGCTAATTACATCACGGTCAGGTCTGCCCCAAGATGGTGGAGTCCGACTGTGTCGGGGCTTCCATTTTGGATTGTAAAAGCAAGCAGCAGTCAGGGGCTCTGCTTGAGTGGGCACCAGGCTGACACGCCAACCCCCCACCCCCCCAAGATTTACCTTGGTCTTTTCATCCTGGCGTAGGTCCAAGATTAAATGCAGCTTCTGATCTCTTTGGAGATTTATTTATGGATCTCTTGAGCAAGGCCAGTAGTAGCTTACATGGTGGCACTGGAGTTGGTTCATGGGAGTGACTGCCAGTGTTTTCAGGAGTATTGGGAAGTGGAGGTAGATAACCCATCCCAACTCTGAGAAATTTTAGTCATAAAAGCCTCATATCTGAGTCATCAGCAGGTTAATATCTCAGTGATGGTTCTGAAGTAAAGCCAATAAATGAACATGTATAGCTGAGCCAGGGGTGGTTTGTGGGGTGGCTCCCACATACCTAACTTTTGGCCACTTGATTTTTAGGTAAACTTAGTCCTGAGTTATTTGGTTTCAGCTAGAAGCACAGTAGCAATTTGGGGGTATCAGAAAGCCTAAAGGCACTATTAAGCTGCTGATGCGCTCGTCCCATGGGTATGGGTTGAAACTGCTGGTGGCACTGCATCCCCATAACTTTTGGGGGGTTATGGTGCTGTACCTGTGGTGTGCAGGGTTTACTCAAGGCTAGTGGTGCACAGAGGACCATGTGTGGTTCCTAGGATCAAACCTGGGTTTGGTGCATACACCTTCACCACCTGTATTCTCTCTGCACCCAATCTTCATACATTTTGGATTAACTTGTGTATGTGTCCAGATTCTTTTTTTAATTTTGGTTTTTATTTTAGTTTTGCTTTTGGTTTTGGCCATGCCCCCAAGTATTCAGGCTACTCCTGGCTCTGCACTCAAGGATCACTCCTGGTGGACTCGAGATAGCATATGTGCTACCAGGGATAAAACCTGGGTTGACCTCGTGTAAGGAAAGCTATACTATTGGTCCAGGCCCAAATTATTTATATTTTTCTTGTGATTAATTAGTTTTCCCAAGCCATTTTGTTGAAAAGTTTTTCCTTTCTTCACTTCATGAACCCAACTCCTTTTTCATAGATTATCTCTCCATGCAGCTTAGTATTTTTCCCTGGGCTCTCAATTCTATTTCATTTGTTTGAGTGGCTGTCTTTTAATACATTACCATACAGATTTGAGTACTATATAGTCTTATATAATTTAAAATAAGGGAATGTAATGGCTCTTTTTTTGTCAAATTTTATTTTATTAAAGTACTGTGATTTATATTCATAGTTAGGTTTTAGATATACAATGTTCTGTCACTGATTACCCCACCCCCACTGGTGTCATTCCTTCACCAGACATCCCAGGTTCCATGTCCTACCCACCTGCTACCCACCTGCCATCTTGAGTGGCAACTTTTAAAGTTTGGTTATTGAAATTTGGGTCTCATGAATTCAATGATTTTGACTTTGTGGTTTGGATAATGCCCCATTTTTCTCAGAATTTCTTTGGTTCTTTGGTGAAGAGCACATTGTAAAGTTTAGTCATTGTGATTTAGATTCCCTGCTTTCATCATTAAATCTGAGCTTTGAATACATATACCACCGATGTAACCAAGGCCCTTGATACCTGCCAAACCCTCCCCCTTTACTTCCTTTCTGTCTCTGCACTTTCCCTTCTCCATTTCTTTCTATCTTTCCCTGCTTCCCTAAACTCTGGAGTCAGGGGTTATCTAGGCACCTCCCTTACAAAACTGCATTCCCTCATCTAGTTACTCCACTAGAGATTGAGGTCATGCTGTGTTTGTCTTTTGCTTAGACTAGCTCTTGTTGTGTCTTATGTTATGGTATGTGTCTTATGTTATGGTATGTTATGTGTCTTATGTTATGGTAGCCTGTGTTTACATTCTCATTTTTTTCATTGATCATTTGTTTTTCTTCTTTTATTTCCCCTTTGGCCCATTGATTATTCCATAATAACATTTTTTCTTTCCAAGAGTTTGAGGTTTCCCCCAGATTTGTTTGTAGTGAATTTCTATATGCAAATCATTGTGGTTTGAATAGATATTGAATATTATTTTCTTCTCTAGATTTTATAGAATCTTGTGTTATTTTCCAACTATTTTAGAGTATCCTATGTGTACTGGAGGGGGGAAGAGTTTATTAGACTTTTAGGGAGTTAAAAGTCCTGTAGAGGACTACAAATCTTTTATCTTTTGCTGTTTTTTTTTTTTTAGGGAGGTGCACTCATCTGTATTCAGGGCAAACTCCTGACTTTGGTTTTAGAGATCACTCATCACAGGCTCAGAGAACCATAAGTGGTAGCAGGGGTCAAATCCAGGTTGGTTTGCACTCAAAACAAGTGTCTTACCCACTGTACGTTCTCCCTGGCCTATCTCATCCATTTTATTTCTCTAAGGTCTGTTTCCTTATTGATGTTTTGATTTATTATGTTTGTTTGAGGGTCACACCAGCAGTGCTAAGAGCTTCCTCCTAGGTCTGCACTCAGAGATCAATTTTGAGGAGTTCAGGGGACTATACAGTGTGCTAGGGATTGAACCTGGTTAGCCGCATGCAAGGCAAGCTCCTTATCTCTCTAGCTATACTATCTATTTTACTATGTTTCCAGATCTCCCTATTGATTTCTAAAAATGTATTCTAGACAACTCCCTTACAGATACGGCAAGGGTGAAGAGCGTGGCCCCCAGGGTGGAGTGCCCAGAAAACTCACCCAGGGAGTATAAGACCGCCCCCTCACCAAAGTGCCTTCAAGCACCCAGGCAAGAGGTGATCCCCGCCATGTTTTAGGACTTTAGTAGAAGTGATACTTTAATCCTGCTCAGGCACCGATGCGGCCAACTCCCTGACAGGTACAGAGGTGGCTGAGGGCATGGCCTCCAGGGAAGCAGCTGCTCATGGGCTGCAGTTATTTTCCTCTTTCCCAGAACTTTGGACTCACATCTCAACCTTCATTACCTAATTCTTTTTTTTTTTGGTTTTTGGGTCACACCTGGCAATGCACAGGGGTTACTCCTGGCTCTGCACTCAGGAATCACCCCCGGCGGTGCTCAGGGGACCATATGGGATGCTGGGATTAGAACCCGGGTCGGCCGCGTGCAAGGCAAACGCCCTACCCGCTATGCTATCAATCCAGCCCCTTCATTACCTAATTCTAAGGAGGACAGCCTGGCTACCCCAAACATATTAGGCCAATAATCTACTACATTATTGCAATCTCACCAAAATAAATATGAACACAAGAAACTGAATAAACATTATAAAAGAACACACCCTCTGAAGCTGCACTAGAGGTCTCACATAAGTCACAGAGGAGAACCAAATATGAAGTTAGTATTCAAGAAGGGGAAAACGCTGACCAACATGGATCGAGCTCATCCCTTCTCTCAGTGAGAAGGGGACACTGATAGTGAACTGGAGGGTCCCACCTACAAAACTCCACAGCAACATGAAGAAACAGTATTAATACCCCCACACATGAGGAGTGAGTAAAACAGCCCAGAAGACTCAACAGGGAATACCCACAAATATAATCTCTCCGGTAAAGAATTCAGAGAAGAAACACTGAGGATGTTCAATGAACTCAAAGAAACGGTGGAACAGGCATCCACTAAATTAATGGAGGACATGAAAGAAACAGTGGAATGGACAGCCAAGAAAATACAGAAAGAAATGAGAGCAGAAATAATTAAGTTACATACAGAAGTGCCACTAATAAAGGATTCAGTAGATGAAATTAAAAACTCAGTGGGTGCCCTCAACAATAGAATGAAAACTTCCTAAGACAGAATCAGTAAGCTTGAAGATGAGCATACTGGGAACAATATACAACGAGAGAAGACATCACAATCGCTCTAGGGCAAATCAGAGACCAGAGAATGAACTGAAGAGGAACAACATAAGAACCATTGGAGAACCAGAAGGACAGGGAGGCAATCACAATGAAGTAGCAACAGTTAAAGATACCATTGCTGAGAAGATCCCAGAGCTGAAGAATGCAGGCATCCAGATCCAAGAAGCCCGAAGGGTACCAGCTAAAAGAGACCCTAATAAAGACTCCAAATCATAACATAATCAGAATGATGAAAGCCTCAGATAGAGACACAATACTGCAATCACAAGGTCAAATAAGGAAATCATACAAAGGAGCACTGTTTACATTTACAGCTGACTTATCAGAGAAAACTGTCCGAGCATGACAATGGTGGGATATAGTGAAAAAAATAATTTAATTGAGTTTTTTCATCAAGTGAGTTTATTAACCAAGTGAGCTTATTCACCAAAAATACTTTATCTGGCTAAACTCTCCTTCAAACTCAAAGGAACAATACAATATTTCATGGAAAAACAACAACTCATGAACTTCATAGGTTCAACCTTAAAAGAAGGACTAAAGGGGCTACTGTAAGACAGGACAAAGCTTTACAAGCACACAAACATCAGCAGAAAGGTGGCACAAAACCCCATGAAAATAATCTCTCTCAATGTCAATGGTATAAATGCACCAATTAAGAGACACTTGCCAATTAAATGGCAAAATGGATTAAAAAACTGAACCCAACATTCTGCTGTCTACAAGAAACACATCTGAATGGTCAAAATAAACACAAACTCGAAGTTAAATGATAAAAAACAATCCTTCAAGCAAACCACTCCCTAAAATATCCCAGGGTGGTCATACTAGCATGCGACAACATAGATTTCAGGCTGAGAAAGATTAGAGGGGACAGCGAATGCCATTTTTTAATAATAAAGGGATATATACAGTAGGAATAAATCACATTTCTAAACGTATATGCACCCAATGAGGTCCCAGTACAATACTTAAAATAACTGCTAATAGACTTAGAGGAGGACATTGATAGCAACACAAAGATCAACAAAGATTAAAACTCAGCAAGGAATTTGAATGAAGGCTTTGAAGGAAGAAATGGAAAAGAGAGGGTTAATAGATGTATGCAGGACTTTTCATCTCCCCCAAATCAAATACACATTCTTTTCCAGCACCCACGGAATGTTTTTCAAGACAGAACCATGTGCAGGGCCACAACATACCTCAATAGAATCAAGGAGATAAAAATTGTTACAACTATGTTTTCAGACAATGATGCACGTGGAGAATTAAACCAAAAACCTGGGAATTAAACAACTCAATGTTGAACAACGAGTGGGTCAGAGAGGACATCAAAGAAGAAATCAAATGGTACCTAGAAACAAAGGAGAATGAAGACAAAAGATACCAGAACTTGTGGGAGACAGCTAAAGCAGTGTACGGGGAAACTATATAGCTATGCAAACATTTATCAGCATGGAAGAAAGAACTCACATAAATAACCTGACTTCACAGCTCAAGAACTTAGAAAAGTACCAACATAACAAACCCAAACCAGGCAGGAGGAAAAACATAATAAAATTTTGAGCAGAAATTAACAACATGAAAAACCACTTGCATGGTCAGTGCTGTTTCATCCTTAAAGATGCTTTTAGCTTCAATGTCATGGACAGTTCTGCCTACATTTTCTTCATTAAACCTTATAGATTCATGTCTGATATTGACCCCGCAATACCCCTTCTGAGAATATATCCCAAGGATGCAAAAAAGCACAGTAGAAATGACATCTGTACCTATATATTCATTGCAGCACTGTTCACAATAGCCAAAATATGGAAAGAACCCAAGTGCCCTAGAACAGATGAGTGGTTAAAGAAACTTTGGTATATCTACACAATGGAATACTATGCAGCTGTTAGGAGAGATCAAGTCATGAAATTTGCTTATGAATGGATAAACATGGAGAGTATCATGCTAAGTGAAATGAGTTAGAAAGAGAGGGACAGACATAGAGGGACTGCACTCATTTGTGGAATATAAAATAACATCACATGAGGCTGATGCCCAAGGACAGTAGATACAAGGGCCAGGAGGATTTCCCCATAGCTGGAAGACTGCTTCATGAGTGGAGGGGAGAAGACAGATGGAATAGAGAAGGGATCACTAAGAAAATGATGGCTCGAGGAAACAGTTGGGATGGGAGATGCATGCCGAAAGTAGATAATGGACCAAACATGATGACCTCTCAGTGTCTGTGTTGCAAGCTATAATGCCCAAAAGTAGAGAGAGAGTATGGGGAATATTGTCTTCCATAGAGGTAGGGGGAGGGTGAGTAAGAGGGGGTATCCCCAGGATATTGGTGGTAGGGAATGTGCACTGGTGGAGGGATGGGTGTTTGATTATTGTTAGATTGTAACTCAAACATGAAAGCTTGTAACTATCTCACGGTGATTCAATAAAATTTAGAAACTTAAGAAAAAGGAAATTAACAAAATAAAAAAACAAAAAAACAATCCAAAAGGTCAATGAAACCAAGAGCTTGTTCTTTGAGAAAATAAACAAGATTAATAAACCACTACAAGACTCACAAAGAAAGAGAGGAACTTAATGAACCGAATCAGGAATGAAAAGGGTGCTGTCACAACAGAAACCAAAGAAATTCAAAAGATCATCAAAATTACTTTGACAGTCTGTATGCTATGAAACAAGAGAACCTAGAATAAATTCCTGGATTCCTATAACCTCCCAATGCTGAGCCAAGAAGATTTAGAATACTTAATAGATCTATTAATTATCAAGGAAATTGAAACAGTAATCAAAATTCTCCCCAGAAACAAAACCCCAGGCCCAGATGCATTCACTAGCAAATTCTTCCAAAAATTTAAAGAGGACATATTGCCAGTTCTCTTCAATCTTTTCCAGGAAATATAAGAAACAGAAGCACTCTAAAACAGTTTGTATGAGGCA